>NC_000079.6:101660046-101960046 GCF_000001635.26 Mus musculus | reverse complement strand
AGGCAGTGAAACCTTTAATAGTAGGGACTAATGGAAAAAGTTGCATTGGGGAGAGTGTGGCTTGAAGGGGTCATTAGGACTGCAGTCCTTCCTGTCTCCTTTGCTCTGTCTTTGCCTTCTAACTGCTCCGAGGTAAACAGCTCTTCCACTATGCACATCCACCATGATGTATTGTGATGGCAAAGGCCCAAGGCACAGGGCCAAGCAACCTTGACTGAAACCTCGATATACCAACCTTTCCTCCCTTTTTTTTTTGTTTTTTTGTTTTGTTTTGTTTTGTTTTCTCTTCTTTTCTTTTCTTTTCTTTTCTTTTCTTTTCTTTTCTTTTTGTTTTTGTTTTACAGGGTTTCTCTGTATAGCCCTGGCTGTCCTGGAACTCACTTTGTAGACCAGGCTGGCCTTGAACTCAGAAATCTGCCTGCCTCTGCCTCCCGAGTGCTGGGATTAAAGGTGGACGCCACCACCGCCTGGCCCTTTCCTCCTTTTAAGTGGACTATTGCAAATATCTTTGTTACAGCGATAGAAAGCTAACACATCGATAAGAATACAGATAGCAAATGAATATGTGAAAAACTACTCAGTATCACTCAGAATTATAGAATTACAAATAAAAATAATAACTAGGAATCTCTACCCATCCAGAATTCAAAACATTGTCCACATCCAAGGCTGGTGAGTGTGGGAAGTTACAGGTGCTCTCCTTCATCACTGGTGAGAAAATGGTATAGTCACTATGGAAGAGACTGACATTTCCTTACAGACCCAAACATTTCCTTACCATATAAAGCAAAGAACAGGTTCCTTGATATTTACTCAAAGAGATAGAAACTTATTTTCCAACAAACTCACTAGTTTTTAGAGTGGCTCCATCCAAACCTAGGAAGTAAGCAAGATATCTTCCAGTAGGTATAGAGCAGTGGTTCCCAACCTGTGGGTCGCAACCCCAAAGGGATTGAAAGATCCTTTCACAGGGGTTGCTTAAGACTGCTGGAAGACACAGAGGTTTACATTAAGATTCATAATAGCAGCAAAGGGTTCAAACGACTCTTTCATAGGGATTATAAGACTATCCTGCATATCAGATACGTAAAGTACAATTTATTACAGTAGCAAAATTACAGTTAAAAAGTGGCAACAAAGATAATTTTATGGTTGGGGATCACCACAACATAAGGCACCATATTAGAGGGCCGCAGCATTGGTAAGATTGAGAATCACCAGCATAGATAATCAAAATTGAGTATATTCATGAAATGGGACAGTATTTGAGTATCAAAAGAAATGAGCTATCAAGCCACACAAAGCTTAGGGGAAGCTTAGACACATCTTACTAAATGAAAAGTCCCACTGAAGGCCATATACTGTGTGTGTCCAATTAGATGTCATTTGAGAAAAAGGAACTCTGTGGAGCCAATAAAATGCTCAAGAGTTGCCAGGCTCCTGTGTCAAAGAGAAAGAGATCTCAGGGGAGTCATAGGTAATGAAACCCCACTGTATGTGTGTATGAATGTATGTATTTATGTATGCATGCATGTATACATGCACGTATACATGCATGTATGTATGCATGCATGTATTTGTGTATGTGTGTATGTATGTATGTATGTATGTATGTATGTATGTATGTATGTTACATACTCCTCTGAATATGTAATGCTCTGCTGGTAAATGGATGATGCTGCATATTTGTCAAAAACCCATAGGACTGAGTCACCCAGAGCACGAAACTCTGAGCATAAATGTAACATTAAAGAATGGCGTCAATTGATAGGGAGAAAAAGAGGCAGGAAAGAAAGCCTCTTTCTGGCCATTTTTCTATAAGCCTACAATTGCTTTAAGAAGTGAGACTTTTAACACCTCATCTATTCAAATCTCTCCTGATGGGTGGGTTCCACTGAAGAGCAAGGGAGGCAGCTCCTCTCTGGATCTGGCTACATTCTATGAACAGGAAATGCTACTGAAATGTCTTTGATAAAAATTTGAACTGTGACAACTCTTTGCCTTGAATACTAAGCACAAAGGCGATGTGGAATCTGAACTCACGCGGCTGCCTGCCAAGAGGGCCTCCTTCTTCGGAGCCTTGATCTCTTCTAAAATGAAATGCCAGAACTTCACAGGCATGGAAGCAAAATGGCTCCTCCCCACAGGTCCCTGAAGGGGAGTGACCTGTGCCCTTGAGAGGAAACAAACAGGGGAAAGCAACATAGGAGCATCTCTGGGTTTCCTGAGAGTCTCATACTTGTCTGGGAGCCTAAGTACCTTCTCAGACAGCTAAAAAAAAAGCCTTGCTAGTAAACCAAGGGCATATTGATTCATTTGTGCTAATAAACTTTGAACTTTCATCAAGTTAGGCATGTCTTATTTGGACCTATGATGGGGAGCTGGCAAAAGATTATCTTAGGCGTATATGGTGTCACTAAGAGAAAGAATAAATGACCAGAAAAGGGAGGGAGGGAGGGAGGAAGAAAGATGGCACTGAAGGGTTTGGAGGAGGGGGGACCTTAGAGCACGGTGTTTAAATAAACTCACCTCGTCTTGAACACTGAGCTTGTACGTATGTTGGAGAAGAAGTAAGCTCTCATGCATTTCAGGGAAAGAATAGCCTGTGGGGTAAATAATGCTTTCTCCACTCCTCCCATACACACTGTTCCTCTTGCTCTTCTGTCTATAGAAACCCCACAAGCTAGCATTACTGACCTCTACAAGCTAGCATTGCCTGTGACCTCTGAGGAGATGGAACTAAGAACCACCTTCTTTCCTGCAACCCTTTGCTCAGAGACTATCTTTTTCACCAACATTTTGTTGGTACCAAGGATGGACTCCTTTGAAGTATCTAGGCTGTGTGGCTGGTGGAGGCTAGAGAGCCAAATAAAACCAAGGATCAGAAACAAATATGAACATCAAAGCTGAAGTGAATGTAATTATCTTGGGAAATGGTTTCTTTAATTTTAACAATACACACATAGAAACTGGGCTGTGAGAGGGCTCAGTTGCTTCCTTGGGGTCCCATGTGCTGAATCTAGAACAAAGCATCCCTTTTGTAGACTCTCTCTTAACTTGTTCATATAGCAGCACCCTTTAACCCGAATACAACTTTTGTTGCGACGTCTTGTTTAAGTTTTTTAGTAAACGTCATATTTTATTAGAAAGCATTATCCACTAACTGATTCAATCACTCACTCCGTGAATGTGTTTGAAGGCACTGTCTGCTACAATCCTGCCAATACCTCCAGTGCAGAGGTTGCCAAGGTGGAGTTAGAACTACCCGGTGCATGACATCATCAACACTGTCATTGGGGGGAAAGCTAAGAAGCTGATAAGAACAAACTTCACTCCAAAATATTTCTTGTGGAATTTAGGGTCAACCAGAGAGTTCATGATTTAGAATCAATCAGAGATTACATGAAAGGAAGTAAGAAATAGAATTTAAAGTCAGAAAGACTAGAAAAGAGAAACACAGAAATTAATCAATGTGCTCACAAGAGTAGGCTTTTCTCTTTCCAGAGGAATGAGCCACTGGGGCATCTTAAACAAAGACCTCATGGACTGAGATGTATGTTTTTGAAGAAATCACTATAGTGAAGAAACGATCATGCCTGCCCATGCCAGGAGACATTGTGTCTTCCGTTAGTGGCTTCAGAGCTGGCTGGTTATACAGAAGAAGGTTTAGGGGCTCCTGTTCCAAACCTCTCTGAACCAAATGCATGTCCCTGCTGCCATTCCAGAAAAGAGGGGTCCTTTGGGCCAAGTCATTTAAAATTCCTCAGCTACCAGCAGGACAGTGTAAATCAGAATGCAGACCAAGCAGCTGCACTTACTGGGAACCAGGGTCAACTCTCACATCTCTCCTGAGCCTACCAGGAGCAAGATGCTTCCAAACTCTTCTCAGACTCATAGGGAGAGTGGAGCCAGATGAATGGTAATTAAGAGAACCCGTTTTGATTTTCTACGGCAGAGGTTGGCAAACTTTCCATAAATATTTTATGCTCTGAGGGCCACACAGCCTCACTGCGACCATTCAGCTCTGTTGCTATAGACAAAATGTAAATGAGTGAATGTGGCTGGGTTCCAACAAAACTCCAGTTACCAAACAGGCAATGGGCCAGATGTCACTGTCCGGGCAGAGTGGCCCCCACCTCCTGTCCAGTGGGAATCTGTGGTCTCCACCGTTTTGACACAGTTATATTTGCTTCGCATTGTCCACTCGTACTCAACACTCTCTGCATTAAAGACAGCATTTCAGTAGAGTAGCTTCTCTTTAGTTTTCTGTTCCTTGCTTCGTTTTATGTGTGTGAAGTGGGCCATCATTCCTGAGAAAGTGAATGCTGAATTTGACTTCATATTAAGCATCCATAAGCGCCAGCAAATAATACCCTTAGAAAGTCAGAGTTTTAGAACAGGAAATGAGCTTAACGGTATCCTCATCTGATCACTTCCTTGGCATGACCACCTAAAGCTAAAGGGACAAAATGATTTGTCTAATGTCAAACAGTCAAGTGTAGAGGGTGATGCCCCCTCCTCCTCTCCCATGCAAAGTTCTTTCTTCTTATGCAACCACATTTTTCTTTCATTTGCTTAATTTTAGGAAACAAAAGCAATCCTTCTTCATGGCATCAAAAAAGGCCCATCCCCCAGCAATCCACTCCAGCTGGCAAATTGGCCAATTGGAGGGCCACGGTGAAAGAGACACCACTTGCCAGGCAGATGCACACATGTGTGGGCCTGACCCTCAAGTTCCTGATGTGGCAGGATAGTGGCCAGCCCAGGACGTACAGGAGTCACAGAGGTGCGGTGCGTGCTCAGGACCAGCCATTCTTTTCTCCAGAACCACGAGAGCTAATGTGACTATTGATTTGCTAACTTACCTCTTGGGTTTGTGGTGGAACCCCCTATATGTTACCTGGGAATCTGTGAAACTCACTGGCATCTGTTAGATGGGGTGAGAACCAAACCCTGGAGACGTTTCTAGAGCACTACTATTTGTTTTGACATCATTTCCTTCCTTCTCCTTTTGCCTTCTTCCCAGGATTTGTGTACAGCAAGGCCCAGGTGGGAACACACAGGAATTGTATACACTAGTGTGCATTTCCCTGTGAAGATGGAACAGTTAGTTCTGCACTGAACATTTCCATTGTATGGAAATCATAAAAATCAATTCCAGGACGCCCACCACTGAGTAACTCTACAATGGATGAACTACACTCATCCCCTTAACTAGGTCCTGCCACAAACACCACGGCTGGTTGGCATCTCATGTTGGAAAAATTCTGAAAGCCTTTTCATGCATATTTCCTTTCATCACACAAAAGGATCACAAACTCTTGGTTAATTTGCTATTGTCATTTATTTCTGTCCCCCAATGTATCTTCTTTGTGCAACCTTCACTATAATTAATTCAGTCATCCAGCTTATTTGCATTATTATTTACTGACCCAGACAACTGAAGCAATTCAAAACGGTGAGCTCTTTTCTGGTATGAGTTGGATGGGTACCAGTATATTCAAACTCAGTAAGGTCCCTGGGTTTTCATTCCTAATGTTTCTTGCAGTATGCCAGGTTTTGTGTGAATAATCACATTTAATTCCAGAACTGAATCCAAGTACTCTTAACCATCTCTCCAGCCTCAGAATTCATATTCTTAAAAATCCATTAACACCCATCAAACTTGCCACACAGCTTATAGGTGAGGTAGTCTAGCTGAGTCGGTAAAATAGAGACTTAGTGAGAGACTCTGTCTCAAAAGCTAACTTGAAGAGTGGTACAGTAAGACACTCAACACTAGCCGCTTGACTCCATGAATATGTGCATACTGTGTATGTGTACTTGAAAACACAAATAAATACACACACACACACACACACACACACACACACAGACACCCCTCCCCTTCAACAAATAAAAACTAAAAGCCTTCAGAACATATGTTCTTGCAGGTGGTGGTAGTGCACGCCTTTAATCCCTGCACTTGGAAAGCAAAGGCAGGCAGATCTCTGAGTTCAAGGGCAGTCTGGTCTACAACCACAAAAAGAAACCCTGTCATGTAAAATAAAATTAAAAAAAAAAACACGTTCTTTATGCATAAAAAGAACAACATGAATTCAACGTGGTGAGGAGTCTCACTAACACCACCACCACCCACACACATGTTATCTGAACTTGAATATTCCATGTCTTCTGTCCCCTGCAGGATACTGATGCAGATCAAAATTTATCCTCTCCAAGAGAAAATGCTTAATTATAAAAATATAAGAAGGAATAGTTAGATATACACTGCATCTGGAAGACTATTCCATAGCTATTGGATTTGGGAGCAATTTCCAAGTATTTTAAGAAGTCTAAAGAGAATTTGGGGAGATGGAAAGTTGGCAAGTCTGCCTGGGAATATCCACTAGTGATCTGAAGAACAGTTTGCCAATGTACTGTGAAATTGAATAGATCCCCACGTTTTCCTCAAGATTCCACCTCTAGTAAGGGGAACAGGGTCCTACCACAGGTACACAGGGAGACATGCACCACGTTTCGTAACAATGTCATTTATTATGATTACAAATGGAAATCACCTACATAGAAATAGCCAAACATGAATCACTATGGAATTCTCTGTGGCAGTTAAAATGAACCAATTACAACACAGGCACTGGAGTGTCAATATGGATAAGCATCAAACTTAGAAATGTAAGGGAGACAGCAAGCCACGGACCATTATACATAGACTGGTATGATTTATATAAGATCAAAAGATATGGGAGGCAACATTTTCCTAGTGGCGACACCTGCAGATATTTAGCTCACAGCAAGTACCTCCCCACTGCAAGGAAGAAGATTCATCTAAGAAAGGAAATAGAAAAACTATAACGCTTTTTCTTCTTAAAAACCTGAAGCTATGTCCATTGGTACACATCTGTAATACCAGTGCGTGGGAGAGGGAAACAGGACGAGCAGAGCTTTGAGGTCATCCTGGACTAGCTGGTAAGTGTGAGGCCAATATGAACTACATAAGACCCTGTCTTACGGGAACAACATAAAACAAAAGTCTGAAACAAATAATGAAAAGCATTTATTCTTGTTAATTGGATATGGAAGGATCCAAAGGGTTCTGGATTATTATTTTAATATTTGCTATGTTCAACAGACTTGAAAATTTCAAAGTAAAACATTTTTTTAATGGAAGGCATGCACCTATCCCTAAAGGGAATCATATCTAGACCTGTATAATAATGGGTGTAAAGGGCAGTGGTTGTATAATAAATGCTAAACAGGGCCAAGATGTCCGAAGCACCCCACAGAAACTGATAAGTAACACAGAATCAGCCTTGCATCATCCATCTGACCACACAGCTTGTTGGTAAGCAAGCCAGAGTATAGCTTAGGGTCAGATGATCCTATGTCCCTCCTCATAGTTACATGACAGAGGAAAAAGACATGTACTTCTTATGTTGACAGTACCTAGTATGTTGCTCTTTTTCCTTCATGGTGGCCTCTGACACAAAATGATATTATTATTTATTCTGAATATAGAAAGCAAATAAAACCTAAAGAATGAGTATTCTTAGAATCCCAAAGGTGAAAAAGAAAGCATTCTTTTGTAGAAAGCATTTTTTTAACCAAATTGCAAACCTGAACTGTAAATCCTCTAAGCCTTCTGAGAGTTCTGCTTGCTGACTGCTGAGATCGCCCGTGTTCTCGAATGAACTTAATTTCACAGGCAAAGGTGAAGGCTGTTGATGCAGGGGAATTACAATGATAGCTTCTTTCCTCTACACACCCAATCAGGCTTGCCCTGGGATTGACCCTAGTGATACCCAGAAGCAAATAGCTCTCTTTCCTCTCCATCTCTCTGCTCTGTGGTCCCCTCTACACACATTGCGTAGTTTTGCTCGGGTGCTAGGATGCTGTCTGGTTTTCTTTCATCCCTGCTCCGTTCTCATCCCCTAATCACTAACTGCAGCATAGAATTCCTTCCCAAACTTTAAGTGGAATGAGGACTCAAAGCCCAGCTACTTATGGTCATTCTCCCACCTGGAAGTGGCCAGGATGATCTGCCAGTGAAAGACACATCATACTAAAGTCACAGTGGGCCGTGGGCCTTGGACAAAGAAAGGGAAAGAGTCTCCAGGCTAAAAGGTCATTTTTCCAAAAGAAGGAGGAGGAGGAGGAGGAGGAGGAGGAGGAGGAGGAGGAGGAGGAGGAGGAGGAGGAGGAGGAGAAGAGAAGAAGGAGAAGAAGGAGAAGAAGGAGAAGAAGGAGAAAGAAGAAGGAGAAAGAAAGAGAAGGAAGAGGAGGAGGAGGAGGAGGAGGAGGAGGAGGAGAAGGAAGAGGAGGAGAAGGAGAAGGAGAAGGAGAAGGAGAAGGAGAAGGAGAAGGAGAAGGAGAAGGAGAAGGAGAAGGAGAAGGAGAAGGAGAAGGAGAAGGAGAAGGAGAAGGAGAAGGAGAAGGAGAAGGAGAAGGAGAACAAGAAAAAAGTACATCAGACTCAAATATGGTCAGGGCTGTTAGTATTTGATAAAATGTTCAAAGATGGAGAAGGCCCCATCCATTGTGAAACTTGAAACAAAACTGTGGCTTTTGGGGGAAAATCAGTCTCTTGGAGGATGAAAGAATATAAGGACAGCTCAAGTGACAGCCTCAGAGGGAGAAGAAAGTGACAGAATTTCAAGCAACGAAGCAGTAATGGCCCAAAAATCACAGTTCAGAAGCTTGGCTGTGTGGGCTGAGACACACGTGGTCAAGTTGATCTGTGTGAGGTGTCCAGGGCTTGACCTCAAAACAGGGACTCTAGGCTCAGTGTAGCTGGACTCTACTTGTACAGAGTCTAAATTCATCAGCTTCCTGTCTGTCTGCCTTAGGCATTGCTTTGAAACAAAGTGGGAGGGGCTTCCAGAAGACTCTTTGCTGGATGCCCAAAAGGTTAGGAAGACCAATACTGACGATAACAAGACTTCAAAGTTAATGGGTTTTCTTTTCAGAGTTGAAAAATAAACCTAGTCTATGATAAAGACAGAGATAAGTAGGCCTACATTAGTGCACTAAAGCCCCTAAATACCATCCTTTTAAAGTAGCAGAGAGGATAAACTCCTTGCCAACCGTTGTCAACTGGGTCTATGAAATCACTGGTTTCATACTTAACAAGTGTTCAACCTTGGAAGTTTTATGTGCTTGGTAAGTATCCTACAGAGTTTAGACTATGCAAAATCATAGTGGGAAACTTGGCAGCTGTTTCAAGTCTCAAATGAATTCGCTGGGCTGCTTTATTTCCTCCATCGTAAAGCAGAGGCCAACTTCTGAATCCACACTGTTCCACCTTAAACAGACTTGAATCACCTCACTAAGAGTCACTGAAAAGGAACACAGGGCCAAGATACTACTTATTGATGTCATGCATTAAGCATAATAGTAACACTTGCATTCATCCTCAATATTAATACTGCTATGAATGAAAAACCATTCATCGAAGTCTTGCCACTCGGTGCCCTTCCCTGGCTGGTCCTCACATGGGTAGCCAGGTGCCCTTGCTGCCCGATGCAAGTCAGTCATTTGGAGAAAGTAATTGTTCTGAATCAGAATCTCTAATCCCATCCCCTGGAGTCCTGGACACCCTGTAGACTCTTCTTTTTCCTGTGTTACAAGGCCCAGTTACCAAAGGGCAATAGGGGTATGGTTTCCAAAGCAACCTCCAGAGCTTCCCAGACCCGGAAATAAAACTCTGCTGAGTGGAACAAAACTACCTTCTTTATCTGTTCTGAGTGTGGCTTAGGCAGGTGTTGGACCCTGAAAGGCATTGATGATGCTCCCAGGGTGACTTGCTCTATTTACAGTGTCTGAGCCAAAGGGAGGAAGAGGATTGGGAAGATCAGTGGGGTATTTAGCCAGCCCTCTTCTCTGTCCCTTCCCTTTCACTTTCCAGGAAGAAAGCAGTATCCATATTAAGGCTGCTGTAACTGAGATATGGAGTTAAGCAGTATCTCAGTTAACAAGGCAGCAAAGCCTCATTGTCCAGTGATAGTCATATTGTATGGGCATTTCCTTAGGACTGCCAGGAACACTGGGGGCATCATGCAGGAAGTGACTGGTTGGGCAATTCTCTTTCCACCTGTGTGTCAGGAGTTGCTGGATCAGGGAGCTCTGCCAAGATAACAAAGAAAGTACCTGTTCAAACAGGTGAGCAAGGAAGACAGATAAGGATAAAAAGGAAGGCGCCACTCATGCAATACCTTCCCCCACACAGAGATGCACACTCACGATTCCATTTGCCATCTGATCCCAAGACGGGGCAGTCAAAAAGACGTCCTCCAATTCAAGCAAATGAGGAAGGAGCCTGAGATGATTGTGAATCAAATGGAATCACAGTCTATCTTCCCAGCATTTATAAAGCAAAGCCACTTTTCTTGAACCAGCATCAACATCCTTTTTCCTACAACACCAACCTTAACCTTATATATTGACAGTGTCCTCTGGCTACATGGGGCTTAGAGTACAGTAGCCCCAAATCTCCATTCTTACATTGATTTATGTTGTTCTTCTGATCCTCAAAAAATTATCTGTCCTTCTTATTCAAATCCATGCTATGCTCACACCATGAATACATAGTAAGCTCAGTGAGCAGGTGCCACATGCTGGGTACCATGCTAAGCTCTGGGACCCAAAAACTGTGCAAAGACCAGTCTTGCCTCTACAGAGTCTATGATCATAGAGAAAATTCCACCTTCTTCTCTGACCTAGTCCATCCCTTAACTCTTAGGAAAATTGTCCATACCTCTTATTTAACATTTAGTGATCTCCTTCATTTTTGTCCACTGTGCTACCGATGTTATTATTTCTCATCCTACGAATATCTACAGTGTGCCTGGATGCATTATACAAGATCTGTGAAGACAGATACTTTATTTCAACCAAGCATTGTGCTTAAAATATGTTGGTGAGACGATCACAAAAAAAAAAAAGCAGCAGATTACTATGGAGGACAAAATGCTCATAATTTTATATTTTATTATCTCAGGCCTAATCCATATATATGGGGCCGAATATTTGTCTGTTGAAGGGCTTCTTCTAGTTTAGAGGCTGCTCAGCAGCATCCCTGGTTCCAGTTACTCAATGGCAAAAGCTTCCAACTTTCACAACTAACAAATCCCCCCAAACATCATCAGGTTTCCTTTGGAGAGAAGAGGAAAAACAAACAAACAAACAAAATAACAACAAAAAACAAGCCATCCGCCACCCACATACCTGAAATATCTTGAGCTTGCTTACTTTCTTTTATGTCACCAAATTTATACACCCATACGACATTAACATTTAAACATTCATCTTAATTTCGTGGAGGACACAGAGTTTGTTCAAGGCATTCAGAAGTGACTTGGAAGCCTATCGAACTAAAAGAGTAAGGAAGGCAAATTCAGAAGGCAAGAATTGGCTCCCAGAGAGGAATTTTCTTTTGCCTTTGGAGAGTGTCCCACATAATCCTACAGCTGTAAATCAATGAGAGTCTTGAGGTAGATTCCTAGGATGAATAGTGATCGCGTATCTAAGCAGGGGTAGCTGGAATTCATGATCAAATTCCTGTGGTTCCCATCCTCCTTAAGTTCAAAGCTAGGAACTCCCACCCCCACAATGACTGCTTAGTGTGGCCTCCTCCTCACATGACCTTCCAGTAGACTAAGATCAATACCTCAAAGCCAAGATCACCTCCTGTGCAAGGACCAAAGAAAGAGTCTCCAATCCTGCTAAATCTGAAATCTTTGTCATTACATATGGTGAGTAAGGTATGCCTAAGAATCGTTAAATTTACTCTAAACCCATAGCATATAAAACCTTGGTATCTACCACTTAATAAAAATATGGCCTTTGTTCTGGATTTTAAAGAAAACTTCAGAATAAGATCTGTGATAGAACCACACACACACACAACAGTTTTTCTAGAGGCTCCTGGATGGGTTTCATGAGGAGCCATTGGTGGGAGAAGTGGTGTTTCAGAAGCTCATGTGACTGTCAGCTCTCCAACGACCAAGAGAAGTCAAGAGATACCATTCATGGCACCCAAGCACTTAGCATAGAAGTTGCAACTCAGGTACACTGTGGATTGAATAACTTGGATAAAACAGGTTCCCTTCCTTTGTGGTTCTATTTAATATGTAATTTGGCATTTATATCAATCCTATATTCATAATATAAATCATAACATGTTTTACATAATATGAAATAAACTTGCATTATGAATATTGAAATCAATTATTTATATTATCATATGCTGTAATACATGGCAAAAATGATACACACTGGACATCATCATACATTATGTAGTGTCATTGGTTCTTTTCAATGCTTCATTTAATTTTGTTGAGATTTCTGTTCATGCTCTCTCTTAAATCCTAAAAATGCATAAGAATGCTGGTGTTTATTCCAAGCAGGTAACACAGTGTTGTGGTGGGATTTAGTGAGAAAGGGGATTGTATAGGAAAGATGATAAACAGCCAGATGGGGGCAATTAAGTAAGCCAGAAAGAGGACGAATGCCAGGATAGATTGCTGATGGAAGAGGCAACTAAGTGAATTCTTTATGACAATGGGAATTAATCAGGAGGAAGGAATAGGTTTAAAGAAGATATGTAGATTTCAGGCTGAGTGTGTGCTAAAAATAAAAATATGGATTCAAAAAAAGGAAGGAACAAAAAAAGGAGAGAGAGAGATCGAGGCAGGCAGACACACACACACATGAAGAGAGAGACAGAGACACAGATAGAGACAGACAGAGAGACAGAGAAACAGACACACACAGAGGGGGTACAGGAAATGGTAAATGGCTTCATTCCGTGAGTTGACCAGAGCCATGGCAGCAATGGGAGCAGAAGCCTGGCACACATGGCTGGTGCAACTGCCACTTCACTGTGGCTCACTGAGGCTGGGAACGACAAGTACACAGGGAACTCGTCAGTGCAGAAGTTGGCTAAGAGTCATGTCAAGAGGTGAGGACGGTTGTCACAGGCAGCTTTGGCAGAGATGGAGAGGGGGAACAGAGGATCTATTTGACCTTAGGGACTATTTGGCATTTGTGTGCTAAGGCCAATGAAACTAAAACTCAGGGGATCCCCTGACATTGAACCATGTTAGTTTTTGTTTGTTTTTTTTGGGTTTTTGTTGTTGTTGTTGTTGTTGTTGTTGTTGTTGTTGTTGTTGTTTTGTTTTGTTTTTTGGTGGGAGGAAACCACATATCAATAGGTCCTCAAGATTATAAGCAATATCTGAAACATTATTTTACCCCATCTACAAAGTTCCTGATATTATTCATGACAATGGAACCATACTTCTAACAGGCCGCTGCTAGCTGCTGGTAGCAAGTAGTTAAGATTCTGTTAATTAGAGAAGTTGGCTTTTAATTTTGCCAAGGAAAATAACACTCTTTGGGAATACAGCGGAGCTTAATAACTGGGCTCAAGATACTGAACTCATTGCTTTTGCTGTGCGTGGGCTGGTTTCCTCTCTCGGAATAATGGGATGTGTTCTCTCCATCAGAGGAAAAGGTCCGGCCCTGGTGCTACCAACCTCATGAGTATTGTCAGACCCAAAGGAAACACCACTCATTGCTCACTTTGCTCTCAAAACAACCTTCTGCTTAATTTGTACTTTTAAAGTATTTCAGTGAGTTCCAGGCAGTGAAGAGAAGCATCTGGACGCCAGGTCCATCAGCTCTGCCTTTGCTCATCCTCATCCCAGCAGATAATGAAGGCCAGGGAGGGCAGTGAGATGCATGAAAGAAAGTTAGCCAATAGGGACACAAAGCATGGGCGAGCATTGTTCATTCTACCTACACCATAGCTGATGGTGCTCTCTATCCAGTTACACTGATGAATGCTCACACTCTGGGGATGCTTTTCAATCAATAGCCAGAGCCATGGTGAATTAGGACATTCTAAAGACTAGAGCCTGTTTACTTTAGAAAAAAAAATCCTAATTGCGTCAGAGTTGAAGAATATTCTTCAGTAGTTACCATTTGCTGAAAGAGACTCAAAGGACAAATCGTGATCACATCCAATATGCCCAAGAACAGGACAGCATAAAATACCCCTGTTACCTGCTTTTAGTGGGAAATGCATGGACTGAAAGGAAGTGCAGAAAAACTTAGGGAAAAAAATAGAGACATTCTAAACAAACTTTACTAGCTACTATATGCGTCATCTGTGGACTGTCACACATCACAGGAAGGAAATGTGACCCAAAGGATACAGTCTGTTGTCACTGGCCACATCATGCTGTGTCACCTTTGTCATGGGTATGATGACACAAATTCTTGCTTAGAAACCGACTCTGCATCATACATTCTTTATATGTTGTATTACACTGGGCTCCGTCTTACACTAAATATTTATCAAAGTTATTTCACCCTTGGCTTTCTCATTGACAACATCTGCAAAAATAATGCAAAGTGTGTCTATGTTCAAACTAGCACTTATGTAAACAGCCATACAGTGGAGAGAGAACTTCTGTGGGCAGTTTGCATCTTCAACCCTCTTTAATTTCCCCTGACGTCTGTAGTGACGCTGCCTGAAGATTAGAGTGCTGAAAGAAGCCCTGTTAATAGAGTTGCTACATGTAGTTACTGTGAAGTAGTGGTCGTTCTAGTATTAAGAATGCTTTGTGTGAGGGGTGTGTGTGTGTGTGTGTGTGTGTTTGGCTTGTTTTTAATTTATATTTTATCTTAATACTTTCAATTTATTTTTTAAAAAATTGTCATACAAATGTTTTGATCATATTCTTTCCAATCCCACAGATCCTTCCAAAGCCTCCCTACTGCCCTACCCAACTTCATGTCTGTCTGTCTGTCTGTCTCTATCTCTCTCTCTGTCTCTCTCTGTCTCTCTCTGTCTCTCTCTGCCTCTCTCTGTCTCTCTCTGTCTCTGTCTCTCTCTGTCTCTCTCTGTCTCTCTCTGTCTCTCTCTGTCTCTGTCTCTCTCTCTGTCTTTCTCTCTCTCTCTCTCTCTCTCTCTCGGGAATAAAGAGCCTAAAAAACAAACAAGCAAAAAAAGAGAAAACAAAACAAAAGCCTAAAAGACAAGAATTACCAATCAATCAATAACACGATACATAAGGAACATGGAATATGTTTTGTGTTGGTCAGGTATTCCTGAGCAGAGCACGGTTTTCTCAGTGGTTTGATTACCCTAATATCAAGACATTAGGGGAACCTGATTTTCCCTCCCCCAGCAGATATCAAATGCAAATAGCTTCTTGACTAAGGATAGGACTTTGTGCCCACTTCTCTTTCTCCAAGGTGGGATTGTTTTCCTGGCTTGTACGTGTCTTGTGCATGCTGTCACAATTCATATGTGTATCAGCCCTGTTGTGTCTAAAAGACAATGTTTCCTTGGAGTCACTCATCACCTCTGGCTGTTAAAATCTTTTAGTGTCCTCTTCTGCATAGATGCCTGAGCCTTGAAGGGAGGGATTTGATATAGATATCCCATTTGAGGATGAGCACTCCAAGATCTTTCACTGTCTATATATTGTCCAGTTGTGGATCACTGTGTTAATTACAATTTATGACCAGAAACTATTCTGATGAGGATTAAACAATACAGTGTTCTAGAGATATAGCAGCCATTTTCTGGCTATGCTCATTTAGTAGTAGGTTTTCTTTTAGGGCCCATGACCTCTCTAGTTTCAGGTTTTTGGACTTATTAATAGTGTCGAGTGTGGATTCTATCTCATGAAGAGGGTCTTAAATCCAATAAAAATGTAGTTGGTTGTTCTCGAAACCTTTGGGGCACTATTGCATCAGTATATCTGGCAAGTAGGACACTGTTGCAGGTTATATAGCTAGGTGAGACTGATGTCTTTTCTGCTCTAGAAACCTGTATAGTACCTTCAAGCACTATGAATACTAGCCATTAGGCAGCAAGGTTCTAGCTGGGTACCACCTCCATTTCTCCATGTTCAGTGATATATATAAGTTGTAGCAATGGTAATAGGGTCTTGCCATCATATTGTGGAGGATAACAAAACATTGGTTATTGTCCATACTATTTATGGGGAATATGAGAGGCATTTGGCCAATGACTCAACAAGATGTACTTATTCTTAGCACTGGGGACTTTACTTGCTAGTACATGATGCCTAGTTTGGGCATTGTCTCCTCCTTTACATAGTAACTCCATTTAAATTCCTTTTATACATTTTAGTAAACGTCTAGAATAGTTCATTTCCACATGCCATTTCACTGGGCCCTTAGTATTAGTTATGTCTTTCCACATCATCTTCTTTATCCAGACTTTCCACGTCCCACTTTCCATCCCCTATTCCAGTTTCCACTTCATCCCTTTATAAAATTGTACTCTAGATCTCCTTCCTTGGAAGACCTCCTCACCCCTGGTTCTTCTGCCTGACCTCTATGGATATCCTAAATGAGACGTGTGTACGTGTGTACACACACACACACACACACACACACACACACACACACACACACACACACACATATATATATATATCTTAAAAACTAGCATCTACATATAAAACTAAGCTTGAAATCTTTGTATTTCTGCGTTTGGGTAACCTCAATCAAGATGATTGTTTCTAATGCCACTCATTTACATTTAAATTTCATAATTTTGTTTTTTAACAACTGAATAATATTACATTGTGTAAATATACCACATTTTCATTATCCATTCATCAGCTGCTGTATAACTAGGATGATTACAACTTCTGTCTATTATAAATACAGCAGCAATGAACATAGATAAGCAATTATCTCTGTAGTAGGATATAGAGTCCTTTGGGAATATACCCAAGAGTGGTATACCTGGATCATGTGGTAGGTCTATTTTCATCTTTTTTGAGGGATCTGCATACTTATTTTCATAGTAACTGTACAAATTTGCAGTCCCAACAACAATGAATAGATGTTAGCCTTTCCTCACCAGCATGTGCAGTCACTTGTCTTAATGGTCTCTGTCATTCTGAAAGATGTAATATGAAATCTCAGAGTAGTTTGAATTTTCATTGACCTGATGGCTAAGGAAGTTGAAAAATTTTTAAAGTGTTTCTCAGTCATTTGAGTTGTACCTTTGATAACTCTGTATAGTTCTATGCCCCATTTTTAAAAGCAGGGTTATTTGTTTCCTTAATGTTCAGCTTTTTTAGTTCTCTATATATTTCTTGATAGGCACCCTCTCCCAGATATGTAGTTGATAGAGTATTTCCTCCATTCTGTAGGTTATCTCTTTGCCTCTTTGGGGCTCTTTTGCTGTCTAGAAGCTTCTTGGCTTTCTAAAGTCCCATTTACTTATTAATGATCTTAATGCTTGTGCTATTGGCATCCTGTTGAAAGTCCATTCCTAAAACAATGAGTTGAGGTCTCTTTTTTACTTTCTCTTCTATCAAGTTCAGTATCTCTGGTCTTCGGTTGAGGTCTTTGATCCACTTAGAAATGAGTGTTGGACAGGATGATAGAGATCTGTTTTTATTTTTTATTTATTTATTTAATTTTTTTGCATGTAGCTAACCAAGTTGACCAACACCATATGTTGAAGAGTCTGACTTTTCTCCTATGTGGATCTTTTATTTCTTTGTTAAAAATCAGGAGTCTGTGGCTGTGTGAAATTATGCCCAGTTCTTTAGTTCTATTTCATGGACCAGAGTGTCTGTTTCTATGCCAATATCATACTACTCTATTTACTATAGTTTTGAAATACAATTTGAGAGCTGGGATGGTGATACCTCCAGCAGTTTTTGTACTAGTATGGTAAAATATGTAATGTGTTTGCTAATATTGATTGTCAATTTGACTACACCTGGAAATGACCAAAACTCCTGCAATTAGGCATATCTGTGAGTGGTTTGTTTTTTGTTGTTGTTGTTGTTGTTGTTGTTGTTGTTGTTGTTTTTTCTTCATTGGATCACTTGAGGCCAGAAGACTCACCTTAAATCTGGCCAGACTTTCAGGTGACAACCTACATAAAGGATATGGAAGAAGTAAACTTTTGCTTTCTGCCTGCTCGCCCTAACTGTCCGTAGCAAGTTTATTTATCTTGAGCCCATCTCTTTGCTGGTGTGAGAACCTGCTTCTTTGGGGATTCCAATGTGCACTGTAAACTGACAGTTTTCCAAGGCCTCCCTGGGACTCCCACACTCAGTTGGGACTGATGAGACATCTAGTCTCATGGACTGAACAAATACCAGATTCTTGGTCTTCCTGTCAGGAGACAGCCATTGCTATAGTACTAGACTACAACCTATAAGTTACTTTAATACATCCTATATATGTGTGTGTACATGTTTGTGTGTGTGTGTGTTTATGTGTGTATATGTGTATACGTATCTGTGTATATATGTGTATATATGGATATGTATACATGGGATTTATTAACACACACACACACATTCTATCAGTTCTGTTGCTTTAGAGAGCTCTAACTAATGTACCCACTATCACTTCTTCAAGGTCAATACAATGTTTAGATATAATGTTGTCTCTTTTATAAACTTGGTTTTCCTAGTGTAAGCTGCATAAATGTTTACAACTATAATATTTTCTAAGTAGATTTTTTTCTTTAGTGAGTATGTAGTACCCTTTCCTATTTTATTGGTTAGTTTGAATTTGAAATCTGTTTTGTCAGACATCAAAATATTTACAGCTGATTCTGGACACTTTCACTGATTCATGCCAATTTGGCAGGGCCTTGCTTTTTCTGCTAGATCATGTTGCTGCTACTGGTTCATGTTTGGTGTTTGATATTGAACTGGATGGTAGGTAGCCTGACAACAAAAAGTGGAATCACCCAAGGAACTATTTATAAACAAATCCACAACACTCCTATTAATAGTTTTCCTTTACCTATGTTCAGTGGGTTAGAAGAGAGGTTAAAGTGTTTAAGAACCCTAAATAAAGCAGGTTTTGAAAAATCTAAGCCTATACCCACAGGTTGAGAATCATTGCTCTAAGGTGTTTTCTGAGCTTGCTTGATAGTAAGGGGTTTCTTGGATGCAGCAGAAAGATGTGTTCTACTTTATAATGTGTCAGTATTTGTCTTTTTGTTAGAGAATTAAGACCATCTAAACTTTGGGTTATTATTTAGCAGAGTTTATTAATTCCCATTACTTCATTGTTGTGTTTTTGTTGAATTGTTCTGAAATTACTTATTCCTTGTGTCCTCTTTAGTCTTCAGAGTAAAGTTTTCTTTCTAGTACCTTCTATAAAACTGGATTGGTAGACAGAAATTGCTTAAATTTATTTTCATAATTTTTTTCTTTGATTGATAGTTTTGCTGGGTATATTAGTCTGAGCTAGCATTTGTAGTCTTCCAAACCTTGTAGAACACCTATACAGGCCCTTTTGACTTTAAAGTTGTGCATGCATGAAACTGAATATTTGTTATGTACTTACAAAATATGAATATAAAATAGAAAATCTTCTAGCAAAACTGGGCAGTAAGGTAGCCAAACCTAGGAAGGTAAATTCCATTAGCTCTGAATGTTCAAGAATGATCACTTCTACCCAGATGCTCTGACTTCCATCATCCTCATGGCACTATCTGGCATAATCATGCTCTCAACTCTGTTTAGCAGTCAAATCCCTGCAGAACAAGAAGCCTGGTCCTGGAACATCAGCCTTGTCCTCACATACAATGTACCAGGATCTTTGCCAATTTACAACAGGGATTTTATTCCCTTGGTTTTCTAATTTGTTTTCTACACAATTTAATTTCTTTCTGAATTCCAGAGTGACAATTAATGTCCATATTTCTACCAATGTTCTTCTTATGATTATGCTTTTCCTTCATGTGTTGCTTTGGTTTGTTTTTTCTTGATACAAGCTAAAGTCATCTGAGAAGTGGGAAGTTCAATTAAGAAAAATACCACCACATCAGGTTGTCTGTAGGCAACTCTGTGCGCCATTTTCTTGATTAACAATTGATGTAGGAGGAACCAACCTACTAGGAGTAGTGCCATTCCTAGTTAGGTAGTCCTAGGTGGTATGAAAAGTGCAAGCTGAGAGAACCATGAGGAATAAGATGGTAGGCAGTGTTCCTTCTAAGTTTCTGCTTCAGTTTTGTCTCCAAGTTCTTCCTTTAAACTCTTTCCCTGACTTCTCTTCATGTACAAGTGTTAGCTATGGATTGACACAAACTCCGTCCTCTTCACATTGCTTCTGGTTCTAGTATTTATCCCATAAATAAAAGACTAGAGTATATGTCTTCCTCCTCTTAGATATACACAGTCTTATTGCACTGGAGCCTATATGGCCTCATTCATATTTCTTCCACTCCTGCAAAACCATGGCTCCAATACACAATGGACATTGGGGTTTCAACATATGAAATTGGTAAGCACACAATTTAGTTCACATCAGAACCCAAACAATTCGAGTAAGTGGTTTTCTTAAGTACACAGAGGTGAAGAACGAGCTAGAAAGACTTAGGATAGCCTCCTGAACTTAGAGGAACCAACATTTAACAAGTTAGGTCTTACTATGTGCCGACAGAAATAAAAAATGTTCAAACATCTTAGAAGCAACAGTTTTCTACTTCCTTTTTTAGTATTCCTGGATATGGAAAGTCTACAGTTACATTTACATTGGTCTGAAGTCCAAGATTAAGTGACGCTGAACACAGCTTTCTTCTTTTCAAACCACGGAAATCATTGAAATTGATCATCACATTTCATATATAATAGAAATAATGTCACATAGTTCACGTAGTGGAAAATTACTTCATCTAGAAAGCCATGCTCCTACCCTGAAGAAAGCAAAGCCATAGTTGGGGGATTAAGAAAAGGTCCTAGATAGTTCATTCAGAGCTGTAGGTTATCAAAGCGCCTTGTGGTCTCAGTAGAAATTGCATCAGATTGAAGATCTCAAGACCTGGTGTCTAGTCTCACTTTTCCCCCTAGTTTGTCATTTGACTTATCCATGTTTCCACTTCCACCATCAGCACAGTGGCTATCATGTCTGACCATCACAGATCAGAAGGTAGAGATAGCAGGAATAAGTGCTGTTTGTAGAACGCAAAACAAGAAATCTCTGAATCCCTTCAGCTCCTCATAAACTTCAAGTATCCAAAACTGTCAACTTTATGTGTATTTCAGAAACATCCCTGATGCCATCTGACAGGCTCCATCTTCCTGCATATCAATTTTTTGTGTTTCATGTTTTCCATATAATGCAACATCCAAAATCCAAAGTATATTTTAATAACGCTTTGGCAAATGTTGGATGTAGCAAAAGAATTATTCCTGGTTTTGGATATTAGTCTGCTTTTATGATTTCTCAGTACCATGTCTCTTTTTTTCCCCTGCAATGGAAGCTTGGCTGGGGTTTTCAGAACCCAAAACAAGGTTGAACTTGATATGCAATAAAAAGTTGAAGACGCCAGTAGAGGCCTCATAAGGTTTGTGGCCAGTCCAAAACTAAAAATATTTATATTCATGTGAATATTTCCTGCACAAACAATAATAAATACTTGTTCCTTTTATTTCCTAGGGGGGAAATTTTTCACCTAGAAAGAATTAGACACATCAGTGTATTAAGAGGAAAATATGAGACCACGGTGTAAACTTAAGGACATGACATGCACTGGCTCTGCATTTCAGATCCAGCACAAGTCAAGAGGCCTGTCACTTAGCCTGTAACCTTTCAAAGTGACTTGTGCATTCCTGCATGTATGAGGTCAAATCTGTTCGGTGTGATACCTTAACCTCTCGTGTCTTGAAATTTGATTCCAAAAGTTTGCATAGTAAGTAATGTTATCTTTTAAGGTAGGGATTGTCTTTACTTAAAAATAGCAGTTCCCTGTTTGAAAGCAGCACAGATGATGTAAGTGCCATATATTGCCCTGCAATTTAAAGAGATCAGGTTCAGGTCTCAGATTCTCAGACACTGTGTAAGGAAACACTAAGAATGTCACTGAAATGATAAGCTCAGTCTCCAGGCGAAAGAATTTGTTCATCTTGCTTTCAGCACCTTTTGTTGGTGGGTTTTATCCTTTAAATATGGGAGTAAAAAAAAAATCTGCCTACTTCTCAAGGACTGGGTGGAGTGAACTCAAACTATAGCAGTAATGAGCTGAGGTATAAATGTGACCGAGTAATTCAATTTGAGGAGTGACATGCATTGTTCTCTTTGCACCACATGTATGCTGGGAGAACTAGGTAGAATGAGACGAGGACTCAAAGCGCTCGAAATCATGGGGATTTGAACATCAGCTGCAGCATACCAGCTCGGACTACAAATCGGGTAGGAAGACCAAGTGGCACACAGACAGGAGACAAGAGTCCTGAGAAGCTTGCCGGGGGAAGCTACCCGGTTCTTATTTTTATCCTCTGGAAACAGAATTCCTCACAGGGGCTCTACATTCCTCGGGCTCAGACATGATTAAACACCGTACCTTTTTAAATGTTTTACTATTCCAAGCAGAGGGAATACATAAATAAGCGCTTTCCAGTTACCACGCCTCAGCCTGGAATTTCAGCCAAGTGTTTTCTGTCCTTCGATCTACTTTGACCAGACTCTAAATAAGAGGGGGGGGGGCGACAAATAAGAAGAAATTTTCCTCACTAGATAACCCTAGACTCAGGATGGAAGAGTATGCTGTAAGGTTGAGGGGCCGGAGCACTCAATCACATGGAAGCCATGTTTCTCCCACTGGCCTGTTGTAAGACAATAAAGTTGTCACTACCTGAGAAACTGAAAGAGTTTGGACTCTCTGAGCTGTAGAATAAGGTTCTACCTCTTCTCTTCCTGTAGCTGTATTGAGAGAGACAGTGGGCTTTTCCTGAACAAACAGGACCAATGTGTAGATTACATAATTCACTAATCTAGAAGTAGTCTGTACAAAGGACAGCTGTATCAAGCTCTGCCTGGCAGAAAGGACTGGTACCTGAATTGCCTACTCTAGCCCTGACCTGTCACTCTGTTCTTCCACTCTCACCCTGTTCAGGTGCCAGACAGAAGTGTCTTCAAGTTGCTCCCAGCACAAGGGTCCTGCTTAAGTCACAAAGACCCTTTCATCTCTGCTTTCCCTTCTCACCTCTATTCCTTCTCTTCTTCTACTTCTCATTCTAATATTCTGTGCTTTCAACTCACAATTTAAGGCTCATTCTCGCCTAAGACAATTCCGTGTGAATCATAGGACAGTAGTTTTTAAACTTCAGTCTTCAAACCATTTGTCTCAGAACAAAGTGTAAGTTTTTAAAGCTCCAAACGAGACACACAGGACAAGCATCCTGCCGTGGTGAAAGGCTGGAACTTGCATTTTTGAAAGTCCCACAGGTGACTTCAGTGCTCACTGGGGCTGGATACCCTGGAGCAGAGAACTACAAACTGGGCAGAGGTGGCTTCTTTTCAGAATCTCAGGCAGTCCCACCATGACTGTCACCTCCGCTCTCAGCTCCATGAAAGGGCTTTGGGCCAATACCAAGTTCACCTCAGTGTTCTGGTTTAGAGTAAAATAAACCAGAACCAGACATAAACCACTTTCCATGAAGAGTTATGCAACAAGAGTTAAAAAGAGCTGTCTTTTTAATACCAATAACTAGGTGAGTTTGCAGTTTGGAAAAGTGAAAACTTACAAAGCTGGTTACACTATCGTCTCCTATGTCACCTACACACTGAGATGAAAACTCAAGACACACAAGCAGAGTCACACTAAAGTCAATTAAAAGGTCAGAGTACTAGGCTATTAGCTACAGTTAGGGAAGTCCAATCAAAACTAGATAGTATGAGCTACAGAGAAAGTATGTGCAGAAACTCATTGAATAAGAAAACTGTTGGTTAGATTTGAAATAGCTTATTCACACAATTTTCTCTCTCTCTTTCTACCTCTCATTAACGTGTAAAGAAAATGCCAAGTACTTTCTGAGGGTCTGCCTGAGTCTCTGGTATTTTCTTTTCCAAAAGTAGCTTCCAGATACCTTAACAAGGGAGAGGAGTCATATTTCACTTGATGGGGCCCACGTCATAAAGCCATTGCTTTGCTGTGGCAGCATCCTGCCTCTGCAACTTCCTCCTCTTTCGCCGCCTCCTCCTCCCTCTCTAGTCCTTCTCTAGTAAGAGCTTAAAGTGTAGCTCATCTAACACCCTAGCAAACTTGGTGTTCTAACAGAAGACACAGCACAACAGCTTTAGCTATACAAAATACTTAGCACCAAGCACAGACTATTGCAATGCCAAGTTTTTCAAAACTCCAAGGAAGTAGGACTATTTTAACAAAATGGGAAAACTGAAGAAAAAGCTCAGAGGAAGATGGGAAAAGAGCCCTTGTCTCTTATCCAGAAAGGCAGAAAACGAAAAGGAAACTTCCAAAGGCAACTTGACAATGAAGCTGTCAGTTACATCATAGGATCAGCTGCTTATCTGTAACCATGTATATTGGGCTTAGTAGTCCAATGAATGAAGACACTACATCTAATATTACACCTTTGGGAATGATAGGGTTTTTTGTTTGTTTGTTTGTTTGTGTTTTTGTTTTGTTTTTTGGTTTGGTTTTTGGTTTTTTTCCAGACTAAGATTGACAAAAGACAAAGGTAAACTTTAAAGGAGATCTGTCTCAGACAGCAGGTAGCTCTCTTGGCTGAGGGTTGATATGCAAAGCAAACAAACCCACCCGGGGCTCACCCATTAGCTCATCCCTCACAATAATTCACTTGCAAACTAGAGTTTCTTCACCTGGTGCTCTAACTTTTGCAGACCTCCTTCTTTAATTATGTTAATAGAGAAGCTGGTCTGTGGTCGGCCTGCAAGAGCTTGCAGGAAAGTCAGAGCAAGTGTCCACCCTTTAAGGAATTTTCTCTGGAAAACAAAGTCATCCTCTAGTGTCGGATGCCCCCCAAGAACCCCCTTCCCATGTCACCTGCCAGTTTGAATATGGCAGCTGCATATGGACTCCATTTTCCTAAGGTGGGACTAGAATAAAACTATCTCGTCCACCAAAGACCCTCTCCCAATTTCTGTTAGCAGAGACTTCGGGTTGCTGGAGCTGAAGGCACCAAGAAAAAAAAATTGGCTTTCTGACCCCTCCCCACTCAATCTAAAATGTCCTAACTTTCCTTCTGAGCCCTGTTCTCAAATTCCCACATCAAAGAGACTAAGAGACACACTAGGAACAAATTTAGATACTGAACTACATTACTCACAACACCATGTAATGTTTCTTAGTAACTATTTCAAAGCAAGTTGGCCCATCTCAATATCTTCACTACATGCACAATTTAAATGAACCAAGGCAGGCGAATCTCTGTATACTGGTGAGTCCTGATTAATTTTACACTTTAAGTTGGTTTAGCAAAGGGAGTTCTGGTATCTTGAGCTGTTAACAAGATATGCTTACCTCTTTTAGGTTATTCCTCCTAAATTTTGGAATCAGGTTATTTTTCCTCAGCCCAAGATTCCATAGTAAGCATTTGCAAGCACCCGACCCAAATCTTTTTAGGGGGTAAGTTGAAAACTAACATTTCAATCAATGTTACATAAAACCTGCCAGAGGTGAAGTGTAAAAACCAGTTTAGTTGGGTTGAGATGGAAGCTGAGAAAACTCACTTCTGAGACAGAAGCTTTAAAATGAAAGCTTTATGTTCTGCGAGTGAAGGGAGGGGGCAAGTTCAAAGTAGGAACTGCGTCCCAGGAGGGAGGTTGTACGACATTTTCTAGGATGAGAACACAAAGCAAGAGGCATGGGTTGGGCTGTTGCCTTGATCAATCATATCACAAGGGGTTAAGCAAGGCAGTTAACATTGGTGACTGGGCCTTATTCTGAGTCCCCTGATTTCAGGGTCCTTGATTCAGCTTTTGCAGGAAGGTCCCCTCCTGGACTCTGGCCCAGAATTTGGAATGATAAGGAAAGAAAGGAGTGGGCAAGCTGCATGCAGTAATTAAGTCAAGACAAGCAAGAGAAGATAAGACACACTAGTCATTAAGTCAAGACACCGGAGACAAGAGGGACAAAGAGCCAGCAAACCCGTCAAGTCTATCTCCAGGGTCCTGAACTGAGAGAAAAGTCTAAAAGAGGGTCAAGAAAGGATACACACATCTAAGCAGCTCAGTCAAGGTGTGGTCACTCCCAGCATTGCTCATCCTTATCTGTGTTATGAAATGGAATGTGCAAGGGGGTGCCATGCAAGAGATCTGCTATAAAGAGAGTTTGCTGGGGGAAGGGAGAGGCGGGAGACCTGAGAAGGAGTCGAGGCAGACAAGTGGACATGTAGACAGACAGAAAGACCAGAGCAGAGTCATTCGGGCAGAGAAGGGGGCTGGGGGGTAGGGGTGCAGAGAAGGACAGAAAGAGAGACAGAAAAGATCAGTTGAAATATGTGGGAACAGACAGAGAGAACTGGGGTGACGGGCAAGCCTTTTATATATAGCCCACACCTGGCACACACAGCAGCTGTAGTGGCAGGTAATGACTTAAGCCTTTGCTAGGTCCGTGGGAGGAGCCTAGTCTAATTGCCTATGTGCTAACACTCTGGGCTTCCATATTGTCCTGTAAGGTGGTCTGACATGTTGTAAAAACTGTGTGAAGTCTCTTTCTGAAAGACAAGTTCCCTCACAGCCCTTCCTTCTCTCAGTACCAGATTGATGGGAAATCTCCATGTGCATTGTTTTAATAGCCCAATAGACTGAGGCAGGAGCCGTTCCTTACTGCATCTCTAGTAGACCACTTACAGTGTCACTATCTTCATGTCCTTTCTAGCTGGTTGCTATGAAACAGGTGATCAATTTTTATTGGTGGAAAATGAGGGCTCTGGATAGAAAGAGTATAAATGGGGATAGGCAACTAGCAATTTTATCAAAAATTTAACTTCACATGCCCTATAAGCTAACACCATCTTTTAGAATTTATCCTACAGAAGCAAATTGCTTAATGCTAACACTTGTGATATTGCCCTTGATAGAAAAAGACTGCAAACAAATTAAGTCTCTACAAAAGAAAATCTAGTTAAGAACCTATTCACATCTGTTCATATGGTTATTTTTCAGTGGCAAGGAGTGAAATCCTCACCCCCACCCCTTCCAAGACAGTTTCTCTGTGTAGACCTGGCTGTCCTGGAACTTGCTCAGTAGACCACGTTGGCCTGAAACTCAGATACACCACCATCCCCAGCCTCTGCCTCCCAAGTGGGTGGTATCGAAGGTGTGTGCCACCACCTCCAGCAAATCTAAACTTTACAGTGTTGTAAGACTTGACTTAAATAGCAATAAGCCAAAACCAAAACAAAAGAAAACAAAACAAAAGCCAGTTCCCTAAGGAGATCAGTTGCAAATGTCACCTTTTGTAGAAACCATGTTTGCCCGCGTGACTGAGTATAGGATTTTGAAATGGGAAGAAAGTTTCTAGATTATCTAAAAGTGCTCCCTAAATGCCCTCGCCTGTGTCTTCCTGAGAGGGGATTTGGACTTGCACATGACAGAGATGATGATGTGAGGGCTAGTCATGGAGAATTTGAAGACCCTGCCTTGGAGTTTGGTGTGCTTCCAAGTGTGCTATTGTTTGTGGCCCCAGCACTTGCATAAGGATACTATGTTGTAGCCTGGGCTAGGTAGCAAGTTCTAGACCAATCTGAGCCCCTTAGGGTTAACAAGATACTGTTACTAAGGAAGGAGGGAGAAAGGAGAGGGAGCCAGAGAGAAAAGAAGGGAGGCAGGGAAGGGAAATTGGAGTTTTATAGGCCCAGAATTTAGAAAGGGTATGCAACTCACTGGTCCTGAGTATTTCTGGGGTGGTCCTAGTGACCCCCAGTTGGGTCTGTTTATAATGAGTTCAGACTAGAGGCCCTTTAGGACAATGAAAACAGAAACTTCTCCTGTTTAAAACCAGTAAATTGTGATAATTTGTTTCAGCAGCCACAGAAAATTAATAGTGCTTCCCTGACTGTGATAAAAAGTGCCTTCAGGGTCATGACTCTAGAAATGAGAGAATAGACACAAGATGGGGACAGATCCTGGAACACAGCTGCCAGCTGTGGTATCTGTGGTAAAGATGTAGCAACCCTTTAGCATTGCAAAGTGGCATTATCATCCACAAGGTCCACTTCAGAGCCCTGTCATCAAAGGCGGGAAGGTGGGGGCAGGGGTCCCTTTCTTCAGTGGCCCAGCAGCAGTTAAGTCAGTAACTCTCACCTACACTCAGGCAAGTCACACACAAAAAGAAGCCATGAAAAGTGGGGTGCTTGTTGAAAACAATGGAGCCAGCTGAAGGGGGAGACATGATGGAGGGAAATAGGGGTGAAAATTATTGAAACTCATTATATAAATCAGTGAACATGTCAAATGGTAAGAAAAGAAAAATCAAGGTTTTGGTTTTTTAATGCTGTAAAGAAGGCCTTGTCCTCTTTGCATTCTGCTATTATTAATATTTTTGGCATGTGCTATGCATGGAAGCATCCTTTTGCTTTGCTATGTTTTTACTCCATGACAAAGTACTATTATTAATAAAAGGTAATTATATTGCCTAAAGACAAAAACAATCTCATTTTAAGTTTTAAGGATTTTTAAAGTTTTTATAATAATTCGTGCGCACACACACACACACACACACACACACACACGCCTCATGCCACAGCTCATGTGTAGCAAAGTACAGAGTCCATTCTTCTTCCATCGTGTGGATTCTGGAGTTTGGACTCATGTTGTCAGACTTGGAGGTAAGTGCCTTTATCTACTGAGCCATATTGCCAACCTACAACTATAATTTTTTTAATTGTGGTTGTTGGGCTACATTCATAGCTATCCTCTGCTACATGAGGCTGCAACCAACCCAGTGGTCTGAAGGTCAGATGCAGCAGATAAGGGAAGGGATCTCTCTGTATGTGGAAAAATAATTCTATTTGAAAAAAAAATGAGTCCAAGAGCCACCCTGAGTAAGTCACTGGAGGGATCTTTAAGTGAATACTTCGAGGTCTATGGAAGACACAATGAAGAAAGATAGTCTTTTTAGCAAACAATGTGGGATATCTACATATAAAAGTGAATGCTGAGACCAATCCCATGCCCTAGACAAAAATCAATTCCAAAGAGATTGTAGATTTTAACACAATAGGTAAAACAATAATAAAACTCTTGAAGAAAACTTTCAGAAGAACATGTCAAGTCCTTAAAGTACACTATGCTTTCAATAACAGGTCGCAAGAAGGTGATAATCATACAAGAAAAATGTTCGTTAAAAAACATCAAAGAAGATGGAAAAGCAACTCACATGGAAGGAGGCTGGCGGAAGAATCAGACCTGAATCTGCACAGAATTTCTATGCAGGAAAGGAATGGGAGCTTTTCAACACCCATGTGTGTTCAGGTACAAATGGCAGCCAAAGAGTGCAAACTTAAACATACATATATACATATAATGCTATATACATATAATACATATATACATATAATGACAAAATGGCTGAATTGAAGGAAGACAAAGATTGTCGTGTATATCTGAGGATAGAGACAAACTTGACTCTCATACATTTCTGATTAAAATAGTAACTGATAAAGTTGCTATAGAAAATATCAGGACTTCTCAGTATCTACTAAAGCTACATATTACACAACTTATGACCTAGTGTCTCACTCCTGAACATGTTGCACTCACATGTCTAATTACAACAGTCACACACTGAAAGGTGCTGCAGTTACTATTCAAAGTAAATAAGCTGTGGTATATCCACACAACGGAGTATTACACACTGGTGGTAACAAACTACCATCAAACTACCTAAACATCTATATATTTACGTTATAAATTGTAGCACTGACTTTTTTGTTTGACCGCATACTTTATAAATATACATAAATCACAAATTTAACTTAAATAAACCACAAACTGTTTGTATAGTCAGAAGACTGAGCAGTGGTCATCCTATGGAGAGTGAGTTGTTTGAAAAAGTGTGAGGGCTTCTAGGGAAGTCTATGATGTCTGTATCTTTATGCTTATAACTGTATTTGCAGTGTGCAGACTCACCCTTCCAATTTGGTAGACATGACACATTACATTAGGGATTTTTTTAAAGGTCAAAGTTCTGTTTTAAAACAAACATGAAGCAGACACTGGAATGAAAGAATACACACATGCATTCCTCCCTACCAAGACATCACGTATACACAGAACGCCACTCACTGGTCCCAAGGACTCAGCCAACCTCACCAATGTATTTTAGAACTGAGCGCTGGCTTCCTGTGTTCCCAGTGGTGGCTTGCCCTTTCTCATGATTTCCCTTGAAGTCATACCAAGTTTGGTATGGTGGTACCTCAGCACCCTGCTGTTTCCCAGTGAAGGAAAAAAAAAGAACCATCACTGGGAGATTGAGGACCTTGGAAACACAGCTGCAAATGGCTCCTGCTTGCCCTCCTGGTCCTCCTGGACCCACATAGAGCACTGAGTTTTAGATTGCTGTGCATTGACAGATGACAAGCCAGCCAGCTAGCCACCTCCCCCTGTTTCTGTAACAGATCGTGGTCAGTTGGGAATTTGCTTTCAACTGTCGCACTGGGAATGTGAAGTTGGGAATGAGCCTGATGTTTGCAATAGAGCATTTAAACTCAAAATAATGGCCGGCTAGTTTCAATCCAAGATCAAGAATAAGAAATGAGCTATGAAATCCTCACAGTCAAGTCAATGGACCAAATTACATTTTTAAATCATGAGAAATATCTCATGAGAGCGCACACACACATGCGCGCGCGCACACACACACACACACACACACACAGAGAGAGAGAGAGAGAGAGAGAGAGAGAGAGAGAGAGAGCAATTAGATATTCATTAAAACAATGAAGTGCCCAACCTTTACAGGTCTATAACCTGTGTCTAAGGATAGATCCTCAAAGCACCAGCTTCTGCATGCCCTGGGGACTCTAGCTATGCAAAACTCAGGACCAGCCTAAACCTGAATCAAGAGCCTGAGATCAGTAGATGCTCATTAGCAACTTCCCCAGATAATCAAGTAGTGTGTTAAGTTTGAGAACTACCACTATAAATAAATGTTCTTTACGCAGAGTTACAAAATCACCAGTGCACTGCATGAGGGAGATGCATTCCCCATACATGGAGTGAAGGTAATAGAAACAGCACTTGTTTTATTCTCCCCCTTAACATCCTCATAGATTAGAAACAGCACATGCCTGGCCATGTCTTTATATGCAGAATGCAAAGATGTAAACAGTGGGGAGAGTGAATATGTAAGCCTGTGGATATATGAATGGATGTGCGTGGGACTGCGTTTGTGCACATATGAGTGTGCAGGTGTCTCAGAGTTCTATTGCTGTGACACCATGACCAAGGCAACTCTTATAAAGGAAGGAAAAATTAATTGAGACTGGCTTACAGTTTCAGAGGTTTAGTCTGTCATTACTGTGGCAGGAAACACGGCAGAATACAAGCTGATCTGAGGCTGGGAATGGAGCTGAGAGTTCTACATCTTGATCTGCAGGCAGCAAGGAAAGACTGTATATCACACTGGGCAGAGCTTAAGCACATCTGAGACCCCAAAACCTACCTCCACAGTGACACACTTCCTCCAACAAGGCCACACCTACTCCAACAAGGCCATACCTCCTAATAGTGCAACTCCCTATAGGCTGGGTATTCACATGTGTAACTCTATGGGGACCAAACCTATTCAAATCCCCGAAGTAGGGTTTTCTGTGTGAAATCATGCGTAAACAGGAGTGTGCAGCTGAGTGTGTATTTATGTGTATGAATGAGTATTATGTCAGTGGAAGTGTTTATACCAATGCACAAGTTTGTGCGTGTGCATGTGTAAATATATATATGTGTGTGTATGTGTGTGTGTGTAAACATGTGAACATGCAATAGTGTGTGTTCCAGTGTGTAGTACGTGAGAATGAGTGTGCAAGTGTATGAATATGATTGTAAGTATATAAGTGTACAGGTGAGTGTGTATGACTTAGTGTATATGTACAAGTATGAGTATGTCTGAATGAAACTGAGTTTATGTTTGTATGAGTGTTAGTGTGTGTGTGTGCATATGAGGGGGTATAAGTAAATGTGTGTAAGTGTGTGAATCTGTGCAACAGTGTGATTGTGCATGAGAACATGTGAGTGTGCACATGTGTGAATTTGTGTGAGTGTGTGTGAATTTGTGTGTATGTATGAGTGTGTGTGTGTGTGTGTTGGTGTGAATGACTATATGTGTCTGTGTGAATGTGTATAACCATATTGTGTGACTGAGTATTCATGCTTATGTGTAATTGTGTTACTGTGTGTGGAGTGTATGTTTGGGTGTGAGGTTATTGTATGTATATGTCTATGTGTATTAGAGAGAGGGAGGGAGGGAGAGAGAGACAGAGAGACAGAGAGACAGAGAGACAGAGACAGAGACAGAGACAGAGACAGAGAGCTCTGCATTAGTCACACTTGACCCCAGGAATCTGCTTTTGCACACACTTCTTTTGCTAAAATTCCTTCCCATGGGAAGGCTTGAGCAATACTTACCCCTTCTCCTATGATCCCAAGGAAAAACCAAGGCTCATTTCTGCTCTGGGGGACCAATTAGTTTATTGGGCTTCTGTACACATGTAGTTAGGGGTACTTGCAGAGGGAGGGTCCTCCTCCCACAGCAGACCACACTGGAAAAGCCTGTACCCAGTAAGGAAGAAAGACTTCCCTCAGCCACACAAATGGAGTCCCCTCCTCTAGTCCTCCCTTGGGCTGTATGCTCCAGCCCCTCCCCCAGACTATGTGCAGTTAAGGCAGATACATACAACAGGTAGTAGCCGGCAGCTGGATGCCCAGGTAAGTGTCTCATGACCCTCAACACAGCTCCGTGATAGATTGTAAACTATAAGCAGATATAACTAAATGCCCCAAGATGGCAGTTGTTTTACTCAGAGGGCAGCCATTCACAGCACTGCTGTGCTCTGAAAATGTCTTTACTTTTAAAACTCTGCCCATCACTTTTGGACTTGTGAGAAGACCTACAATAAATCTACGAGTCCATGAGCTCTCCTGGCAAACTTGAGCCAGCAGGCGAAGGCCTAAGGTTTGTTTTTATTTATTCATTTACTTTTTCCTCTCCAGTAAAAATTATGAATGCCAGAAAAGCTTCCAAGATGAGCTATAGAAAGGACTCGGCAGAACGCCACTCAAAAGAACCAGCTTGAGCGGAAGGGAGCGAACCTTTGGCCTCAGCTCCCAGTGGAAAAACGCGCATCACTCAGTTTTGAATGGAAGCATTCACTAAGCCACCGTGCGCAGGATCCACTGAGCTGCACACAACTTGAAGGTCAGGGGGCTTCTGAGGAGGACATCCTTACTGCTGTAAGTACGATTCACCCTCCTGACAGGAGGACTTAGGGCACAGGACGCAAAGATACTTGGGATTATTTCAAGTGGTAGGGTAAGAAAAATAGAGAGAGGAGATGTGGAAGCATTGAGACTTTGTTTATTTGTTTGTTTGTTTGTTTGTTTGTTTACTGTCCAAGCCAAACTTTGGGAAGCTCAAGGTTCTGAGTTTGTATGAGAAAACTTTACAGCCATTGACTCAGGCTTACTCTCCCCCAACCATTTCTCTCTTCCCACACTCCCCTTTCCCAGCCTCCACTGAAGTGTCATTTATATTGTGTGTATCACCCCTCTTAAAACACGCAGTTCAGTGTCTTTAGTGAGCTCCCAGAGGGCATATTCATTGTAATAAGCCTTGGAATATTTGCATCATCCCCATAACAAAGGGCTGCAGCTCTGACCAGGCAGGAAGCCCCTGCCCACCTCCACATCACCTCCACCACTAGGGAAACAGGAACTTGCATCCAGTCTCAGTGGCTTTGCATTTTGGATGTTTCATATTAATCAAGTCGTTTGCATGTGCTCCGTCATCAGGGGCTTATTTCACGTAACCACGTCTTTAAGGTTCATCCTTGTCATAGTGTGTGATAGCTGTTAGTTCCTTCAGTGTCATAGTGTGTGACAACCGTTAGGACATTCCAGAAAGATGGCAGAAACTTGAGTTGTTTCTGTTTTGGGGCCAGTATGGAAAAAAAGTAATGTTTCTTTGGTTGCAAAAGTTTATATAATTTTGTCTTGTCTTATTTTGTTATATTAGAGATCAAACCCAGAGTGTTATTCATGCTAACTCTATTACTGAGCTACACACACACACACACACACACACACACACACACACACAAGTAGCCACATTTCTGAAGCCACTTTGTCCAGTTGGTGACAATATGGCCATTGCCATGTCTGTATCCATTCCAGGGGCAGAAGGTAGAGGTTTTAGACAGAGAGAAGACGGATGCTGCAGCTTGATCTCCTGTGTCCTCCGAAGCCCCTTGTGTTGAAAGTTTGATCCCCAAGTGTCAGTATCAAGTATTGTAAAGCTTAAGAGGATGAGCCTAGTAAGAGGTCTTGGGTCACTGAAGGCATGCCTTCAAAGGGCACAGTAGAATTTTTCCCTCTCCTTTTCTTCCTTTTCTACCGAGAGGTGAGTGGCTCACTCCAGTATGTGTGCTGTGTCATCCTGTGTTGTCTCACAAGGAGACCAGTGGATTTCTGACTGAAAAAAAAAAAATCTCCAAATCTGTCGGACAAAATAAATATTTCCTCTTATAAGCTGATTATGTCAGACATTTTGTTATAGTAATGGAAAGCTGGCTAACAGAGGCACATGACTAGTGAGCCAGTGAATAGCCAGCAAACACCTAGGGTTAGGGAAATGAAGGGCTCTAATTAGGCAGCCAGTCCTCTTTCAATCCTTGCTGAGATGTATCCCAAACCAGCCAGCGAGCACAGGCACAGGCACAGGCTCGGACTCCAGTTCTACTATTTTCATCTAGCCTAGCTCTTTTAATCATCTCCCGTGGATGGACCTCAGGTATATGGAATCCATAAGTTACCAGTTCTACAGTCCTCCGAAAAGGCTCTGGAATTTTCCACAACTGAGTAATGTAGGGTAGATCCAGATTTAAAAGCATAGGGGTACACAAAAAGAGAAGAGCTTCTACAGGGCATCCGCTGTTTGTTACTTATCAGCCATGGGTGATAGCTGGGTGGCACAAGTAACCACAATCACAAGGCACAGAGTGAGCGGAGACTGCACACCGAGCCTTTCTCTGCTTTCTTGTTCTTTCTTCTGCACCTCCAAACTCCTGGTGGCCTATGAGTGGACAGGTTTGATATTCTCTGCCCCAGGGTTACAAACCTGTGGATTTGTTTTACTGTCAATCAATTGTTTACTCTCTCCTGTGTCATCAACATGTAGCAAGCCCTTCAAGGCTAGGATTTGGACCAATGACAGAGAACAAAGAACTCTAAAATCTGGAACCAATCCATTCTAGAGAACCATGCAAAGGTTAGCAGACACAAAGAGATTTCTAGTGCTCTCAACAAAGGTAAACACTGAACCCAGGAGGGATTACATACAGCAAGGGTGAATCCAACCCTCCCTTACCCACACTCCATTTTGCAGCAGCTCCACTTTCCCTAGGGATCTATCATTGTTCCCTCTCCCATTGCTCTAAGAAACTGCTTCCTTTAAGACCCCATTCATTTCAGACAAAATCCTTAAGAAAGCAGAAGCAAAATAAGCTGGCAAATATTATGGAAAATCTCGTGAAAACAAATGTGTCAGTATACCATTGTCTCTGAAACTCACAGGACCATACTATTGCTGCTGACTGTGGGACTCTGGAAGAGCAGATTGTCTTTTTTTTTCTCTCTCTCTCTTTTCTAGGAAAACAAAAGTTACTAAAACTCATCTTTCAGGCCTATGCTGAGGGTTAAATAAAATTGTTCACTTGACAAATATACTATCTAGTGAATGTCACGTAATATTTTAGATATAACAGTGATAAATGTAGACATTGAAGAGCAATATTTACATCCCAGTGGATAAAGACATACATGAGGAATTGAGTAAGTAGAAGATATAGGGGTATCCGATGATAAGAAAATATTTGCATCTCAGTCCACTTTCCTCTGGGTGTTATATAAAATTCTTGAAATTCTGAGGGCTGGGAAGTCCATAATCCAGGCTCCATCATCCAATGTGAGCCTGTACATCACATCCCTACATGGCAGAATGGCAAGCAGAGGACAAATGCTGTGTCCTCACACACACGAGAAGATCAAAAGACAATGAGCCCTCCAACAAGCCCTTTGGAATGTGAATCCTCCCATGAGGGCAGATACCCCATAGACCAGTCCCTCTCTTTAGACTCCCCCTCCCCCAACTTGCTGTCCCAAGAATTTGTATGCATAGATGGCACTGCCACATCAACAAGAGCTAAAGGAAACATCAATTACCATCCAAATGCTAAATGTTGTTTGTATCCATTGCTTTAAAACTTACTTTGAGCAAAAACCTACTAATAGTACAAATGTGTCCTAAAACTATAATAAAAATAATGTACTTTGGACACAAGTTGGCACTTTTGGCTGAAAAAAAAATGATTTTGGAGTAGAATCTAGATCTGGAGAAAAGGGCAAATCCCATTGTGCTGTAAAAACATTCAGAAGAATGGAGACGTGGCATTGAGGGTGTTGATTAATGCAAGACTCCTGGGGAACATTGAGTCATGTGAGGCCAGAGTCAGTAAAGCCAGTCATGAAAGACGTGGGCTGGCCCTATCCAGGGTACTGGATGAAGCTGCCAACAGCTGGCCCCCTGTGAAGAAAAAAACACATGGTTTCAGGAGTAAGAATGCCTGATATGGTCTGGGTTCTCCATCTGAATATTGTAATTGTCTTGTTAGTCCCAACCTACTTGATTTTTAATATTTAATTCTTTTGGATCATTAGCTCTGTGAGTTCATCAATATATTGTAACAGGTAGTCATGACAACAAAGTTTTGTTCATGATGAGTCCTGATCCTTACCCTCTCAGCGACTGTAGCAGGGGCTGCCAGAGGCCTGAACAGTTTGCTGTCTGGGAGAAAGAGCTCATTGTGGGGGAGTATGGTGGTTTGAATATGCTTGCCCCAGGGAGTAGAATAGGTGTGGACTTGTTGGAGTAGGTGTGGCCTTGCTGGAATAGGTGTATCACTGTGAGTTTGGGCTTTAAGACCCTCATCCTAACTGCCTGGAAGCATTATTCTGCTAGCAGCCTTCAGATGAAGATGTAGAATTCTCAGCTCCTCCTACACTATGCCTGCCTAGATGCTGTCATGCTCCCACCTTGATGATAATGGACTCTGAACCTGTAAGCCAGACCCAATTAAATGTTGTCCATTATAAGACTTTCCTTGGCCATGGTGTCTGTTCACAGCAGTAAAACACTAAATAAGACAGGGAGTATGCATTATGCTCAATATTCAAAATAATTTTCATCTATCAAAACACAAAGATAGATCCTTCATAGGAATTAAAAGCAAAGCAGTCAATCTAAGCTCATTTCAAAGCTAGAACATGGCAGGCACACATGTACACTGCAGGGTGGTCCCTAGTGATACTCACGTTTGGGTTAGACAAGCCAGCATAGAGTTTGCTGGACACTGGAAGAATCTGAATTCCAGGAGATCAATTAAATAACTATCATCAAAACCAGGCCTATTTGGTGGTGCAATTGGAAAAATAGGCAGGGAGGTTTCCATGGGATCCAGGTTTCCCTGGTAACTCTCTCTTAAGGGACACTTCCAGGTGTTTTCTAGAGTTAAGAGTCCTACAGAGCCAAGTGTGATAGCCCTGCTATGAGGCACCAGAGGTCCCATCCTGGACTGCTCTGTCACAATATCTTGTACTTGTCTCAGCTTTGCATTGCTCTTCTTGTGGATGATGTTGTGAGTCCTCTTACTCTTGTCTCAGGTTCAGGACCATTCACACTCAATGGCTGCTGCTGTGTATACTCATTCTTCTTAGCCTTGGTGGTGTGTTCATCCTCACCATGGTCCTCCAAGATGCCCTACTGGAGAGCCCTATATAGGAGCATTGGTTTGGCATCTTGGTCTTACAGACCCTCTTACTCATGGTAGTGTGCACTGGGAGTGATGGTACTTGGTCTTCAGCAGGTACATCTAGGTTTCTTTATCCTGGTGCTGACATTCCTCAGTTTGGTTTCCTAGCCCCCCATCTGCATCCTCTTGGAGATCAGTGATGTATCCCTCATCTCTGTAGCCAGCTGCTTCTGGTTCTTTATCTCTCTAGCGTCTCCTGGGGCAGCAGGAAAGACTTGTAGCCAGCCTCCTCCTCCTGGGCTCACTTGGCATCCTCCTTCAGCTGGAAGGCCCTCTGATCTTCTCAGAGAGCTCTTTCTCAGTCTTCTTGGTCTTCTGCTCATACTCCTGCAGCTTCAGCATCACCTCCTCCTTCTCCCTCAGCATCTGCTCCTTCTCTCTTCCCATGGCTTCTCTCTGCCTCTGTAATACTCTAACGAGCCTTAACTTACCAGAGAACCCCTGAGTGAACAACTCAGAGCCAGGAATCAGTGCAAAAGCAAGAGGACTTTTATTGCTCCAACATGCCGGGGTCGCCCTGCACATGAAGAAGGGAGGACGACAATACACATCCCATTCACTGAGTTTTTATATAGTTTATATAGTTTTTGTAGCAACAGCCATTAGGTACAGTGTGATTGGCAAAACAGTGTAACTTTTAAACTGATTGGTCTTTAGGGAATGAGGTGGCAAGAACATCCCTTGTCTGTAGGTGGCCAACGGTCAGTTGTCCACCCTGTGGAATGTGTCTAAGTGCTCTGGGCCTCCCCTACTTGCAGGTAGCTGATGGTTGGTCTCCCCACCCCTGTGGTCTGAGGAATGTACTTAGCCTCCCCCTTCTGGAGGGGAGGGGTGCCAAATGCTTCAGGACCTTTCTCTTCCAGGAGGGGAGGGGTCTGGTGGAATTTTCCAAAGGTCCTGAATTGACCCCTTCACCACCTCTCTGCTTCCAACTATTGTCACTCATCAGCTGTGCCTCAGTGTCCCTAGCTCCATGGTGGTTGTGTAACTCACAGTTCCGCACACAGAGCTGCAGGGCCCACCTATTAATTCTGAGGCTGAGAACAAAATCAAGTGTCTTCTTGTCAATGGACTCAAGGACACAAGTTTATGTCATCGAAAGGGTTGTTCGGGATTTTACTCCATGAGGAGCTGATCTTTGGAGTCAGTTTTTCATCTCTCTCATGAATATTTAGTTCAAGGTTGTCAACCTCAAGCCAAGAGTCTGTTTATTTGTTTATTTATTTATTTACTTAACCTCAAAAGAGTCAATTCTATACATTTCCAGGTCCTGAACAATGCTCATATACTCCAGCATAGCTGTCTTTGAGTGTCTGACAATGTCCTACATGCCACACCTGGATCCCATCCTAGCATTGGTCCTAGACCAGCTTATTTCCTTATTGTAGTGTCTGAACTTGGTCTGCAAAGTGTGTGATCCCAGGAGTACTGCCCTCACAAGGGGCAGTAGATCTCCCGGCTAAGAGTCCCCCTCCTTGACCTACAGAAAGAGCAGCATTTGTGTTTTCCTCAACCTTCCCAGACACACCCTCGGGGTAGAGTGTAGCAATAGAACTGGACAGGGTTATCTTTCCCAGCCTCCTACACCTTTTTATCAAGTTTCAAGAAGAGTAAATCTTTTATTATCTACACACTGGAGGTCCAAGTACCACACTTGCTGAGGCCAACAGTCATTATCACCTGATCATAAATTGTTTCCCTAGTGGTGTTTGGCTAGATGTCGAGCTTTTAACTGTGCATCCATGGTTGTCACCCAGAGGCTGGTTTGCCTGTGCATTTTCAGTGACTAGGGGCTGTATGAACCCTTGTAAACTTAGCACTGCACAACAACTGAGACCATCAGAATCTATCGACAGAGAAAATTCCTTCTCAGTCTATTTGTAAGGTTTCATAAGACTTGAAATAAGTGCTAGCTTATTTCCCATCTTCATCTGTGTTAGAGAAGACTTGATGTCCTAATGGCCCTGTTTTCATTTTCCATTAAAACTCTGGGGAATTCTCAGTAGACACCCATGTATATCACCCTCACAGCTTGGCCATGATCCCTAATAGTAACCACACACACTTGTGCACACACACACACACACACACACACACACACACACAAGAAACATATTTGATGGCATGCATAGCTCCTTGCTAAGCCCAGTCCTCCTTGCTTATACAGTCTGAACATGTGACGTCTATCTCAAGAAAACTTAGTAAGTGCCACCCTGAAGCTATTGCAGCCAAAACACCATTGTTAGCATGACTTTTCTTTTGACACAACGTAGTAATAACTTTTTTCTTCATCTAAATGTTCCTCATTGGAGAGGGGCAGAATAGTTTTCTTTCCTCCTCGGTATTTCTTTTTCCAGTGCCTTTGGTAGCCGATAGTTATTATTTACTGGTAAACTTGGAGATGAAGTTTGCCTGTGGCTCCACAATTTCATCTGCTTAGCATCATCCTCATGAGATGTCCTGGAAAGATCTTGTAGGCTAGAAAATATCTCGTGGGCATTTTCATTTACTTGAGAGTTTTTATTTGCTTTATAGCGTTTTCCCAAGGTTGGCACATGTGAGCAATGGAAGAGTCAACTCTTCCTCCAAATGACCGGAAGGAAGCCATCCTCCAGTAGAAGGAATGCATATTTGAATTTATGAGAGCTGAACTTGGCTGCCACAGCCACATTCTTGTTCTACTTTGAGCTTGGCAGACCGTGCTAGTACTTGTGCTGGGTCTGCAGATGAGAGAACTCTTCTATTTTTCTTTGTTAAAGTCTTATAAACCTCAAGAGTATATTTTCCATTCGAGACTTTGATAAACTGTACAAAGACTGTGTGAACAGCCAAGTTTTGTCCAGCCTGTCAAGCCAGCAAAGAGGATATATTTACAGAACGCTTGTGCTTCTGTGTCACAATATGGTAATGTCTGGACAGCCATTTTCTTCATACTGAGATAGCTTTATGGTCATACCCTGACAGCAAATGATTTTATCCTAAACTACCTATTTAGTCTGCTCAGCATGGAAGTCTGATTTTAACAGAAATACTATTTTTGAAAACATATAGCCTTACAATATAAATAGTTTAGTATAAAATCTAAAGATACCGCTTTTGCTGTGGTTGGCACAAACCCACATCCTGTGTCTGGAGCAGTACACTGGGGACTGGCACTAGTCTTTCCTTCCACCCATCCCCAAATTCTCAAACACAGTCCCAAGCTGGCATAGTGTAGCAGAAGCAAGGTTTAATGTCAGAAATGGACAAACCATAGGCATTTCATATCTCAAGGTAACTACTGGTTTTGTAACTTTACTTCATTGAAGGAATAACCACTGAATACCTGGTATCTGCCAGATGCAGGCCTATCTATGGCAATAAACCAAAAAACCAAAGTTTCTATGGTCATAGAGCATTGCAATGGAGGTGCAGTGGGGGAAGGAGGGAAGAGTTATCTTGGCATATACTGACGACGTAATGGCATAATGCATTAAGGGCTAAAGGAGAAATTTGTGCCTCTAGACATAAACAGACTTACGAAATACTCTCTAAAGCCTCCCATTGTAGCCAGAATAGGGTCTCCAGTACCATAGCCTGACTGTGGAGAAAGCAAATTCAGCCAGCAGCCAACTGCTTTTCACCAAAGCCTGCCCGCTGCATAGACATCCATGTCTGGTAGATGCCCTACTGCCAGAACAGCTTGCTTAGGCTCCAGCTGGGCAACAAAGGCCTCATACTGGCCATGTCTGAGTCTTCTCAGAAGGTTGAAAGAAGCAGAGGTTACTTTCGGAAGAAAGCAGAAGGATTACAGAGAAGCATTTATTATTATGGGAAATGGGGAAGTCAGCTAGAACCTCCTCCTAAGAATGTATAACATAGACATTTCCCACTCAAATGACAGGGTTTCTTCACAGGCTGAATAAATGACCCATTCCATTGTTTGAGCTCAAATGACATAGGGGCAGGAAAAAGGACAGAGCCTCTTTAAGGGGTTACCTCGTTTTCCCAAATGGCCTACTGAAAACAGAAAAAGGATCTGCTCATAGGAATACAAGCATTCATAATTTACGAATGAAGAAATGCAAATGGATATAGCTAATTTCATCAACAATTACTCCTGGAGGGATCCTTAACCCACATGCATCCAGTCTACAAGCACAGAAGCCAGGAACTGGAGAAGTGAATGGTGTCTCTGAGATCTCGTGGGCTAACAGGAGAAAAAAAAGGCACTTGAGCACGTGTGCTAAAGGCCAGTGTTGTCACATCCCTCATGCAGGCTTACCTGGTGCACTTTACTGTAAACACAAGCAATATCAGAAATTACTAAATTTTCATGTACCCTAGCAGTCTAAACTAAGACTGATTGAAATATTAGGGTTCTCCTGACCCAGGATAGAATCCTTATATGTCTTCTCTTGCCCACCTGGCCTTTGCTGAGACTTAGAGAAAAATGGGGGTGAGGATCCACTTTAGAATGTCTGACCCTGTGAAGTACAAGAAACTGTCCAAGAAAATCGTGAGGCAATGCACAGATCCCACTTAGACATCAGCTCAGTGGCTTTAGAAGAAGGAAAAAAGGAAGCAGCATCTTCTCTGAGGGGTCCAACGAATTCTGGTGCTTCTGGTGACACTCAGAAGTGCAGAGACTTCTTGGTAAGTCACCATGAGGGAAGAGGGTCTGAATGTGACGCAACTTTAAAAGGAAAGAAATGGCGCCGAGGCAGGGGCTAGGGGGATCCCCAGACATAAGACTCTGCCTCATAACAACCAAAAATTTTAAAAATAAATTTTAAGCAAAAGATTCTCAGCTGGGAAGATAAATAAACAAGGCCAGGCTGGTAGGCCGGCTCCCTTCATGAATGTTAAGCCGTGCCGGCCTGGTTTAATGAGTGAGCTATCAAGTGCCTAGCAAAAGTCCCAGAACACCAATAAATGTTAGTTCTTGTTTCCAACATCAATAAATGATAGCTGTTCCCCAAGTTGTTGGACATTTTCTTAGGAAAATCCTTAGACACCCTATTTAACACACCTGATTCATTCTCTCCTGGAAACGTGGGTGTACGCACAGTGCTTGTATATAATTTTATGGCATCTATGGGGAGGCCCGGAGCCTCCCCACAGGTGCATGAGCCTCCAACAACAGGAAGTGAGTGTGCAGGGCAGGACGCAGGTCTCCCAGGCCTCCGCTTCTTATGCTTTTAGAGCAGTGCCCTCTCTGTGAAAACCATGAGAAAGAAGAAGAAGAAGAAGAAGAAGAAGAAGAAGAAGAAGAAGAAGAAGAAGAAGAAGAAGAAGAAGAAGAAGAAGAAGAAGAAGAGGAAGAGGAGGAGGAGGAGGAGGAGGAAGAGGAGGAGGAGGAAGAGGAGGAGGAGGAGGAGGAGGAAGAGGAGGAAGAGGAGGAGGAGGAGGAACCTTCCAAATATTCTACACTGAAAGTTGGAATTGAGTTCTTGAAATTTGGAATAAATTCTCTGTATTAATGAAGGGCAAAATGAATTGTGCTTTCCTGTTCTTCAGAAGACTTGCAATTAGACTTACTCTTACTGCCCAACACTGAGTTATCAACTCCAAATGGGACTCCCAGTCTCCGAAGCACTGTGGCTGGTTTTCAGCTAGGACATTCAGGCCCCTAAGCCAAGACACACTAGCTGGGAGAGGAGCCTATTCCTGAACCAAAAGATCACCATGTCCCTGCTGGCAGCCAGATGTCATGGTGGCCTGTGGCAACTGGTCACATTAGGTCAATCTACAGCAAGTCAGTCTATGCCTGGACTAACTTGTGATGAATAAGCTGAAACATGCTCCACAAATTCAGTAAGAGCTCTAACAATCATTAACTCCCATTATGAAACAACGTTGTGAGTGTAAACACACCTTTAACAGACATTTCTCTAGCCAGAAGAGCTGATAAAAGGTTTGACTGGGAAGGTGGCCACAGACATGACCTATGTGCCTTTCTATTCGTTCATCTCTCTTCCTTCCTTTGGGGATCTTTTTTCTTTACCCCTTGCCTGTTTTCTATTTATAGGCATAACATATTTGAGCGCGATGACCAGATGACTAGAAATAGCCTAGGTCATTTGTTCTGTTAGCAAAGTTAGCTCCTCCCTTTCTTCAACTAATCTATGATTGTGTTTCTCGCACTTAATAATGGGTGTGAATTGAAAATGTGATACCAGATAAAGAAAAGAAAAACTAAAGTCTCCTTTTCCAGAGCCTATCACCACGAGAGCATGGGCTCTGACATTTCTGTTCTTTTCTTTTTGTTTCTCACACGCATGAGAGATTCCAGGAAAGCTTTCTTTTCTTTTCTTTCTTTTTTCAGCCTTTTTTTCTTCAAACTAAGTAGCGTTGGTACCCTGAGCCAGAGAGTGCAGTGGCTGGTGAGCGAGTGTTGACTTGTCTAAGCAAAGCACTGCTCAGAGCATTAGGAAAGGGAAATCCAGGGACTGGGAGCAGATTGTGGCAATTCCCACACACTTTGTCTCACTCTCTTCTAGCTGGGTATGCGTGGCTAAAGTCACGTTGCAGCCTCGCCTTGCAAGGAGGGAAACAATAAGCTAACAGGCTTCCAGCATAGACTTCTCACATTGGCCTCCAGAAGTTAAAATGAGTACAAGGCAGACTTCCAATCCCTAAAGAGGTTGTTGTGTATGTAAACACACACACATACTCCACACACACACTGTACATACCACACATATACATATATATGCACACACAGAGACATACAGACACACACTCCACATACCACACACAACACACTATACACACACCACACACACACACACACACACACACACACACACTACACCATACACACACATACACACATACCATACATACTTTATACATTACACACCACATACACACATGCACACATCACATACACACCACACACATACCAACCACATACACCAGCCCTAAAATAAAACATCTACTGAATACAACTTCCAACTGGGGCACAGATCTGAACAAAAAACACATTTCCTCACAACTTTGTTGCCTGGGAGTGTCTTTCTGGACCCCCTCTGTACACCACTTCTATACACACCTTCAAGATACCAAGCACTCCTGAACACTGCCTTTCTTGACCCTGGATACCAAAGAGACGTTCTGCCTTTGTAAAAGGCCACCCCTGAATAGTCTTGCTAATGTATACCTTATCTGTGGAGACAGAGATAAGAAGGCCCAATCAATAGCAGCCTGTGTATAGAACAAAGCTTTGGCTTAAATACTAAGGCTAAGAGCAACTTGGACGAAATAGGGAACTGGGCTTAGGCCAAAGTCTGGAGCTGCTGCTGGTGCAAAGAGGGCGGTTTTTTGTGTGGTAGATTTACAGCATGCAGCATAGACCATCAGCCCTCCTGACTGCCCTTAAGAGAGTTAGACATCCCGATTTGCATTCCCCACATGGCTCTTAGAAGCATCCTGAAGCTTGGCCACAAGCCAACAAGACTTGGAACGCCAAGATTCAAGATACCATTTTTTTTTTCTGGTTCACAGTATTTCTAAATATGAACTCTCCTTCTAAGCAAGGAGAATTTAATTTTTTTTCTAAGCAACAAAATTTTTATAGAGATCAAGGTAAGGAAAGCTACTGTTTTTGTCTGGTTCTCTTCAGCTGGGGTCTGGGTCCTCTTCCCATCACACTGGCCACGTAGGGCATAATAGGGCTTATATACTGGGTTTAGTATACAGATAGGTTCTCAGATCTGCATGGTTTATTGTCCTAATTTCTTTTTCTGTTGCTGTGTAAAATAAAGACAACTTAAGAGAGAATGGACTTGTTCTGGTCCAGAGTTCAGGTTAAGGTCCACTCTGGCAGAAAAGTCACAGTGGCAGGAACTGAAAGGAGCTGGTTACGTCATATTCGGAGACAGAATGAACGGGCAACAGACACCAGCATGTTGGTGCTCTCCTTCATTTCTCTGTTTTAAACATGTCAAGGCTTGGTCCTGCCCACCATCATGAATCAGGACAGTCCTTCACAGACATGCCTTAAGACCTATCTCCTGGGTGACTCTAGAGTCTGTCAAGGTGACAAATAACACTAATCGTCACATCTAGAGCAGTCGTTCTCACCATTCCTAACCCTGTGGCCCTTTCATGTTGTGGGACACCTCCCCCCCCCCTGCCCCCAGCCATAAAATTACTTTCATTGCTACTTCATAACTGTAATTTTGCTACTGATATGAGTCATAGTGTAAGTATCTGTGTTTTCTGATGGTCTTAGGCAACCCCCTGTAAAAGGGTTGTTCAACCTCCGCAAAGAAGGTCACAACTCACAGGTTGAGAATTGCTAGCCTGGAGGTACAACTGAGTCACAGAAGGTGCTCACTCTCTTTCCTGTTCATCTTGTGGGCCCTGGAATTTAGGGGGAGCTAGACTCACAGAAGGAGGTTTTTGCTTGCTGCTTTGCTTTGCTTTGCTTTGGAAAACAAGATTTTAGATTGTGGGGGTTATTTGTTTGTGGTTGTTTGTTTTTGCCAATTGGAAACAAACAAAAACTACCATGGGAGTGACACCAGTGAGCTCCCAGTCATCAGACTTTGTATTTTCAAAAGGGTGTTTGTCCTGTTGACCCAGTCTCTTCAATTGGTCATATGGTCGATACTGACAGCTTTCTTTTTAAATGTCCCCAAGGGTGGCACAAGGGTGTCTTGGATTTTGACCACAACTAAATCTGAAAGCTGCTTTTGATAGTCCCAATAATCGGTGCCTTTTCGTTTCCTGCTCTAGAAGTAGTTACTTACCTTGAGTGTGAGTTGGATTTATTTTTGAGGTGCTGAGATTTGAACCCAAGGCCTTATGCATGGCTAGGTCAGCTCCCTACAACCACTAAATCCTAGTCCCCAAGATTCCCATCTATAGAGTAGAATACAGCAAAAGTAATGCTATAAGTTTCTCAAGACTGGATAATGTGTGCCCATGGCCGTCTATTTTTCTAGCATTCTTATCCCCAGGAGTCTTAAGAAAAGGCTATGAACTTTGTGAGAGGCTGAGGTGTAGAGTTTCTGAACAGTAGCTGTCAACCATCCTGTGCAAACCCCACCCCTACCCCACCTTTGTTCTTCAAACAACACTGGGATGCAAGTATTTGCATGGCATTTTCATTGTATTCATTGTTATCAAGAGATAATTTAAAGTATACAGAAGGATGTAGATCAGTTCTGTGCAAAGAGTGCTTAGTTTTATATAAGGGTCTTGAGCATCCAGTCTCCCATGGATACCAAGGAACAGCTATATATCTCCACTTCTACTTTTGTCAACAAGTTTCTCTGTAACACAGTGTCCTACTTTTATGTGGCTGCTTTTCTCTGAGTGAGAAAAACAATTTTTTTTTAAAAAAATCTGAAATCATTGTTCTATTAGAAAAAAAAATGCCCACTGTTTTAAAAGCACAGATTTATAGATTATAGTTCCCATGGTAACCCCTTGACCTAGAGACCAATTCTAAATCATCTTAAATGTCAAAATTTTATATTGCTGATCTTTTAATGATAATCCAGATGGCTCTGGACTTAAAACATTTATGGGAAGTGAGCTTCATTTTATATCCTTTTGTGGTAATAGAGTAACTATAGAAAAATGCATAGAAGTCTTTTTATATAACTTTATTTACCTTAAGACTATTTCTTCTTTTTCTTCTCTTCATCCTCCTCCTCCTCCTTCTTCTTGCTTCCAGTGCTCACCTGCTTTTGATAGCACCAGTAGACATCTTATCAGACCCTTCCTTCTCTATTCTGCCATCAAGAGACTGATAAGCCTTTGTTTAACCTTCGTGACAACTGGAAAACCTAACAGGCTGTTCTTCCTGGACCAGGACCATGAGACTTAGTCCTTTATAACCTGAGACATCTAAATGCAAACCCTATGCAAGGGGATTTTCTTTACCTGTTCCCGGGGTCCAGAGCTACATAACCCTCTCCAGGGGACTAGGAATATTCCCTGTGAGTTCTATTTTCCCCTACAGTGATGATAAAATTCGAGACACAGAGAGGGATCTCCTGCTATTACCTTGCTTTTCTCTGCCACTTCTCAGAATTGGCAATCCTGCATCAAGAAGCACATTAGTTTAGGGTTTGTGAGTTTGTAAGAAGGGGTAGATGGAAACCAGGATACATATTGGAGGCTCTGATGAAGGACTACCTGATAGCAATAGTGACAGCCTTACAACCGTAGCATCAGAATCACATACAGATTCAACATCAAAACCCTTCCAACCCTGCTCCCTTCTTACTCTAAATATCTCCATTGGCCCATCTCATCTCTTCTCTGCTGACAGCATGGCCTGGATGATCCTTACACAACCTCTGCCTATGAGAAGTTGAAGCAGAAAGATGGAGAGTTCATGGTCAAGTTGGACTACATCATGAGACTCTGCTTCAAAAAGAAAATACATAAAAACATACTAATGAGTGAGACTGTATTACTGCAAGGCTGATATCTGCTTGATATCATCTGCTGATAAATCTGCTATCATTTATTTTTAAGAAATGAAATAAAGTATCTGCAAACACTGCTACTCCCTATTATCCTGCCCTGTACCCAGCTAAACATCTCTATGCAGTACTGTGGTGAGCAAAAAGCTTTGAGTCTCAATCCACTTTATTGAATAAATCACAATGAAGTTGACAAGATTATCACATTTACTAATGAACATAAAACTAGGGAAAATAGTATAAATAGTTTAGCTTTTGCAAAAATGATAAATGTGTTCTATGTATGCCAAGGATGGTAGAATATTGTCCACACCATCTTAGACCAGTGGTTCTCAACTTGTGGGTTGATCCCTTTAGGATTGAATGACCCTGTCACAGCGGTCTCCTAAGACCCTCAGACATTACAGATATTTACAATATGATTCATAACTGTAGCAAAATTACATTTATGAAGTAGCAATGAAAATAATTTCATGGTCACCACAACATGAGGAACTGTGTTAAAAAGGTTGCAACCTTAGGAAGATTGAGAACCACTGTCTTAGGCAGACATGATAACCTAAATCCAAATTATTTGGTTCAGGGTTTGCAAACTACAGTCCATGAGTAGAGTTCCCTCTATTTGTTTTTATGAATAAATTTCACAAAATGCACTAATTTATCTACCTTTCCTGTGGATGTGAGGTGTGGGAGATGGCACCGTAAGGCTGTACACAAGCCACTGAGCTACATCCCTAGCCTTAGTAGGTGCTTTTAAGTTACAGCCATAGAACAGAGACAAGCGACTGTGGCTCAAAGAGCCTGAGCTATCCATTCTCTACCCTTTCGTACACTGCAATCCTGCTCCAGTCTGTATTCATGCCAAGGAGAACTGGCATGGAGACAACTCCTAAGCAGGAGCATCTTTTTCAGAGGCCCATTGCACAGTGAAAGCATACAGCCTCCTCTTCCAACTGTTAAGCAGACACAACTTATCATACCAAGCATGGGAGCCCATGCGATTGACAGACAGTAGACGGGACAGGCCATGAAGGCACTCCTAACTAGAATGCCTTCACTAGAGTTTTCTCTTTGTAACACTATTTCCATTTTCATTCCCAAGTATTTTTGAAGCCAAGTATAGAACAAAAGGAAAGTGTTAACAAAGTTTTATCATGTAGCAATATGACATAAATGAAGTTCGGAGTTGCCAATTGTCCTAGTTACTGTCTATTACTGTAACTAAACACCATGATCAAGTCAATTTACAGGAGAAAAAAAAAGGAATTTTATTTAGTTTATGGTTTTCAAGGATTGGAGTTCACAAAAGGAACAACTGAGAGCTTACATCTTGATCAAAGAGGGCAGGGGTAGTGGAGGTGGGGGGAGAAAGAGAGAGACAGAGACAGAGACAGAGACAGAGAGAGACAGAGAGAAGCACAAGCACACTGGCACAGTGGGAATCATATAACTGTTTTACCCTCCAAAGCCTGTTTCTAGTGGCACAATTTAACAAGACCACACCTACTAAGCTTTCCCAAACAGTTCCATGAACTGGGGACCAGATGTTCAAATATTTTAGCTTAGAGGGAATATTCACATCCAAGCTCCTCATTTCACTCCGTAGCCCCCTTAGGTTTTTGGCCATAATATAATGCAAAGTTTATTTAGCTTAACTTCAAAAGCTATATTCTGTAATAGTCTCAACACAGTGCCCTGAGAATCAAAGTACTGTCTTAATTGTAGCCCCCTGTAAAATCAAAAAGTGAGTTACATATGTCCAAATTACAATGAGACAGAATATACGTTACCTTCCCAAAAGGGAGGCGTTGGGGCAACATGAGGAAATCCTGGACCAAAGCAAGACTGAAACCCAGCTGGGCAAACTCCAAATCATACGGTTCTATATCTGATATCAGAGTTCTAGCTGGCTATCGCTTTTCCTACTGAGACAGGGTATGCATTGGGCATCATTTGCATCTTTTAAAATGAGAAAGGAATGTGTGTTTTTAATGTCAGGAAAGGATTCAACTTCACACTGTATGGACTGTTTCTGAAATCAGGATGGATAATTATAATTCAATCTGTCAGCAATGGGAAGTGAGAACTCTGTGTTCATGGGTTCTTTGGCATGTCTAGTGGCTTTCTCTTGCCTCTTTACTCCAAATGAAGTTGAATCTGCCATCTTGGGAACTCTGGCCATTCATATACACATATCTTTTTGGTTTAAGCAGATTCATTGATGCTTGATACAAAAATAGTAGCTTCACAAATATGTGATTTCTTGAACTTCAAGATAGGTGCTAACATCAACTGGTACTCAGGTGACCTCAGAGTGGGACACCCCTAACCACTGTGAAAGATGACATAGAAACCTAGTTTTGTTCTAGAAGTGATTGTTGACTACCCGGGTCTTTTTCTCCATGTGAGCAATCCTGTATCACATGATGAGTCTCTACTCCCAGGGGAAATATGCATTTGTCATCACAGTCCTGCTGTGGTTGGGGAACCATATGTGCACCAAGACTAAACTTGGGTTCCCTGGCAGATTGCCCCGTGAACAAAAGCAGAAATCCACTAAAAGGACAGGGAAGTTAGATTCATGACCTAAAAGGGGAAGATTAAACCAAGATGTGCCACGAACAGAGTGACGCTGCTGAAGTGGAAAGAAAGGTCAGGTGTCCTGGAGGTCAGCGAGACCCAAGGGGAGGAAGGACTGGAAATAAGCTGCCAGGGTTTGGATTCTAGCTTCATTACTGTGCATTTCTGTACATTACTGAAGCAAGTTAGCTGAGTTAGCTATGCTTCATTTTATTCATCCATTAAAAACATAATGAATAGTATCTATCTCACCAGGCTGTCTGCTGCATCAATGTTTGCTGCAAAGCCTTCATTAATAACAACATCAATATTGAAACTAGAATGCAAACTCTGGCATAAGAAGTGTAAGTCATTGTGCTGGATTGCTCAGTGCATTAGTCTAACAGGATAATAAAACAAATAGCATTGACTAAGAGGCTTATACAGAGAAATCCATCTTTTACAATTCCAGCCACATAAGAAGTTACACATCAGGTGTTGCAGAGTTGGTTTCTCCTGAGGTCCCCTCCTTGGTTTGAGGCTGGCTGTCCTGAGTTCATATAGTCATCCCTTTGACACAAATGTCAACATTTCTTAGAAGGCCACTAGTCGCACTGGTTAGAGTCTATCCTAATGGCCTCTTCTGAGCTTCACAGTCTCTCTGCTGGCCCTGTCTCTGAATACTGTCACCTTCTGAGCTACTGGGAATCAAGACATGGAAAGTCAAGGAGGTTAGGGCCATACCCATAAGAATCAGTTTCATTAAGCTAAAATTATGTTCCATTTATCCAAATGGCTCTAAATTGGCCAAACATAGGTACCAGTTTCAAACTTGGAGACAGAAGGGCAGTAGCCTCGGCCCTCTGGAGGTCACTGCAGTTGTTGAAAGCAACAGACGCTGAATGCCAGGGGGACCTAGTTTATTTACCCTGGCTCTCCTCTGATGCTCAGCCTGTATTCTACACTGGTGACCACCGGAAATGAGGCTGCCCCCTCAGCAATCATCACATACTTGAGAGCCACAGGCTTTCCCCACCCTTTTACCTCCACATTTCTATGTCTGGACGTGCCTGGCTTCTTGAGTGACTAGCTAGGAAGGCCTCTGATCTGTCCCCCAGCTTCCCCTCATTTCCCACAACTGTGCAATCTAGTTAGGAAGTACTTATGTTGTCCTGTAACTCCCAGAGTCACCGCTCATGTGACTGAACCCCGAGTAACACAGAAAGAAGAAGAGGGGGCCTTCCAAACCTGTTACTGAGAGCTATGAGAGTCCGAAAGCCTGCCGGTATTCCCAAGCCTGAGCTCATTCAAAAGCCCACGGACGCACATCGTTCCTCTTTCCATTTTGTTCTGATCCCAGTATGTTTCACAAATGGCTGCCAAGTAAAGGTTCCCGGAATCATAGTCACATCATCAAGTGGCGATCAAGTGAGGTCCCATAGGTGGTAAGCAGGGGTCACTGGCTCAGAATAGAGAACAAAGTTCTTAGAGGGTGCTTTCCAGGGAAAAAAAAGTGAAACATGTACGCAAAGTGTGAGAAAAGACTAAGCGTGGGTCACTGGTGGGAAAGTATAGAAAAAAACAAAACTTAACAAAGGAAAGGCATAAAAAAAAATCGAGGCACTTTTAAAAAGTAACTAATTTAGTACATACAAAAATCGGACGTGTATGGTTTTTTTTAATTACATTAGAAATTAGACAAGATATGTAATCAATCTAGCCCCATATTGAGAAGTGAAGGAGAAGTTTCAGACTGTGATGTGATGTGATGTGATATGAAATTGTGGGGAGAGTGTATGAAGAGATGGGAAAGACCTGTTGGAGGCCTGGCTGAGATGGCCCAAGAGGCAACTCCTTTGAGAGGCCAGACTGTATGTCTGTGGTAGCTGTGAGAGAACAGTAACAGCAAGAGAAGGTTTTAGAGAGATATGAGAAGATAATTATATAATTAGGGACTTATTTGGGGAATATGAGAGCCAATGAAGAGGAAGAAATGAAAAAGAACCTTGTGAGAAAAAGGAAATTAATCAGAGCTCAAGTGGAAGGAAGATCTGAGTTCTGGTGAGGCCTGGGCATTTTTATCACTATAGGGGGGAGGAAGAAGACACAGACCAACAAAAAGAGATTGTGTATATGTGTGTGTGTGTGTGTGTGTGTGTGTGTGTGTGTGTGTATGTGTATGTGTTGTGTGTGTGTGTGTGTGTGTGTGTGTATGTGTATGTGTTGTGCATGTGTTTGTCTATATGTGTGTGTGTGTGTGTGTGTGTGAGTATGTGTATGTATGTATGTGTATGTGTGTGGTGTGTGGTGTGCCTGTGTGTATGTGTATATGAGTACGTGTGTGTGAATGTGTATATGTGTATGTATGTTTATGTGCGCATATGTATTTGTGTTTATGTGTGCATATGTATGCATGTGTGAATGTGTATATGTGTGTGTTTGTGTGTGTGTGTGTGTGTGTGTGTAAGACTGAGATGAGGACACCTCCCTCCTTTCACTTCACCTCTGCATACTTAAGTATGAAGTCTCAACATACTTTCCTAGAGCTCTGTCCCAACCCCTGCCACTTTGGGAGGTCAGAGAATGAGGAAAGACCTAAGTCAGAGAGGAAGAGATTATAAGCCAAGAGAGGGAGAGAGGAACCATTCTGTTGGAGTCACACAGCTAATTAGGGACTGAAATCAAACTGGCTCCGAGCCTAGTACTCTTTCACTACCAAATTACCATGTAATATTGAACAGATGGGAGTGATTAAGGCTTAGGGCCATTATGAAGGCTAGCATAACCTGTGTTGCATCCAATAAGAGAACGGAGTAGAACCCCAGCCGAGAGATTTGAGCCTCACATTGCAGGAAGGGATAATTTTACCCACTGTGAGCCATGATTAGGTTTGAGTGGATTGAAGTAAACTGTAAACTTTTTAAAGTCACTGCTTCACTGCAATCCAACCCAGCTGGGCTAGAGAAACCCTGGCTGCCTTGGGTGGCACTCAAGGCACAGGAAGGGAGAAATGCCAGGCAGGAATATCCAGAATATGAACTGAAATCCACTCTCGAAGTCACACAGAGCCTCTGCAAATCTTCGTTCCACTCCATTCAGAGGCATGTATTAAATACACTGAAAGTTTAGACACTACTTAAAAATAACATTCGCCACTCCACCTCCACACATGTGGGGGCCTCGCAATATAACTTCAATGACAAGAGGCTCTTCCTCAAAATAGTCTTCCCTTAGACAGCTCCTTCATGACATCATGCAGCTTAAAAATCTTCTTTCCTTCTGTATTTGCATTTCTAAAATATCTTGGAACTTGGTATTTATTTTGATTGACATTTTTTTTATCCACCCTGTGGGTTTCAATTCCCCCTTCTCTTTACAAACGATGTAGAATTGTGAGTGCTGGCTATCTTAGTCATCTTTCTAGTGCTGTGGCACCATGACCAAGGCAACTCTTAAGAAAGAAAGCATCTAATTGAGGGCTGGTTTACAGTTTCAGGGGTTTAGTCCATTATTGTTCATGGTAGGAAGCATGGCGGCAGCAGGCAGGCACTGGAGCAGTCACTGAGAGCTATATCTTGATCTGTGACTTCAAAGATCACCCCCAGTGGCCCATCTTCTCCAATAAGAACACATCTACTCCAGCAAGGCCACACCTCCTAATCCTTCTAATCTTTTAAAACAGTGCCACTCCCTGGTGACTAAGCACTCAAATATGCGAGGTTATGGAGGCTATATTTATTCAAACTACCATACTGGCCTTGCTCAATCAAGTTGGCTTTGTTCTTACATAAATTTGGGATAAGGGCAATGTGTTAATTTATTAATGGCCACATTGACAAGTTCTTAGATTATGCTCACTCATGCTCCCCTTTGTAATTAAAATCCCTCTGTCAGACACTCAGTGCTTCTAATCAATACTGGCTTAATATCTTACCAATCATCTACATTACCCTAAGGCTGAGCCCTCAGGACCAGTGCTTGGAACTTCACCCACTGTTCTTTGTTTCTCTTTGCCAGGACTGAGATCCTGAGCCAGAAGAGACCTAGAAAATTTCTGTCAAATAAATTTGCCAGATTCCAGCCAGGCATCAGAGGGTATCCCCCAGTTGCCAGTATCCATTTCTATCTGATTACTCCTGTTTTATTACATTCCCATAGTTAAACCTCTGACTAGATAAGTACAATTGTATGGTCAGATCTCAGCTCACCTTACAGAAAGGCCAGGAGTGTTCATAGGCAAATAATGCAATGGACACCAAACAGAGGCCCGTCCTTATTTACTCAGGCTTGGGAGTATAATTTCTTGCTGAGAACAAAATAGATTATAACTGCATATGCTTTCTCTGACCGGTGTCCATTTCTTTCCCTGTTATTTTGTACATTTCTCATTATAGTTATAAGTGATTTGAATTTCTATTACCTGCTGATTATCTGTCTTCCCCATTAAATGTAAGATTCCTAAGGACAGAAACCATATCCATCCTGTTCTCCAAGTGCTGGGAACAATTTCTGACACATCGTAGACAGACTACTTGTACAATAATCGAAAAACCATGCTCTTACTTCCCATCAAAGCTATTTGTCCTGGGTTTCATCCATTGAAGATCCTGATGATAAGCCATCAACTAGAAATCCCTTCTTCCTGGGTCTTTTCCATCAGAGAAAAATGCTCATCTTAAAAACAATAATTGATTTATTTTATTCACCTCTCTAGCTGTAGCTCCATCTGCTCTTCATTTCTGTATTGTCCTTTACAGAAAAATTAAGTAACATGTGTGCCTGGGGCAAGGATGTAGCTCAGTGGCAGGCTGCTTGCCTAGTATGTGTTCGGTCCCTATAAACTCTGTGTTTGACCCCCATTACTGCCACCCAAACCACAGTTGTGCCTATACTTGTCATTTGCAATTTTCCAATGTATTTCCTGGTTTTCTCCAATCAGGGCTTTGTCTCAGCCATTTCAATAAAATTGCTCATGTTGAGCTCACCAAGAGCTTCTAATTTGCAACAGTATGCACAGCTTAAACAATCTGGCCCTGCTATCTTTCTCCGTGTATCTATAATGTGTGTGTGTGTGTGTGTGTGTGTGTGTGTGTGTGTGTGTGTGTATCTGTTCATGTGTTGGGGCGGGGCTTGCATGTCAGGGCCAGAGATCAATCTTGGATTCCACCTTTTTCTTTTTTTTCTTTTTTTTTAAAATACAGGATCTCCTAAATGGCTCAGAACTGGCTGATTTAGGCTATATTGTAGTCTTACATTCTCAACTCTGGGCTTATAAGGATATGCCACGATGCCTAGCTTTTTTATGAGAGTACTGAGGACTGAAGCTGGGTCCTCGTGTTTGCACAGGACACATTTTTCTGATTGATCTGCCTTTTCAGCCTTCTTACTGCTTTTCTTACCCTCCCTCAACCACACCAAGTCTGTTGCCCCAACTCTGCCCCTGCTCTTCTGGTCTTGGTATTCTCCCCGTGGATCTCCATCTGGCTTCGATCCCTTAACTTATCTTTTCCAAGTGAGACACTCTCTAACCACTCAATGTCAGGCCATACCCATCTCTTCTTCTGGCACTTTGGTTTTTCCTCTCCTCTGGATTTTCTTCATGGCTTTTATTACCACTACTATCTCCTTTATTGCCGCCCATCATTACTGTTTGTCTTCCCACATTATAGTCTGAGTTCCATTAGGAAAGTAGGTTCATCTCTTTTGTTCATTATCTTATCCACACTGCCTAAAATGTATCTACTACATGGCAAGCAGTTAATGATATTTCTTGAGACAATGGAAAATCCATGTCCCATCAACATGTTAGTGATTTCTAACATAGCAATGGAAATAGTCTAAATTCAATTTATTCTCCAGTTGTCTAACCCGAGAGACTAACTCCACTGGGAAGGTGTCAGACTGTACATTGAGAGAGCAGCAGTAGGTATTCTAGTAGGGATGTAGTTTGGAAATGGTTGGGCCTTGCAGTACCCCTCAAATCACACTATATTAATGACCGCTATATGAAAATAACTTGAGCCACAATATCACCATGAGTCACAAAACTGAAATGGCTGCCAAGAAAGTAATGCTATTGTTGTGTATATCGATGATAATATGGTTTCAATGTCGCTGGTTTGGCTAGATCACATTGGGAGTATGGAATTCCCCTTTGGGACTTAAATTTCAGGAGAAATATTGTTCCAAGAAGATCAGCCCAGATACTGAGACAGCTAACTATGGTCTTCACCAAGATTGTAAAGAAAGCAGCGTGCTCTGTGATGATATTTCATTTAAGGACAAAGCCTGAAAGTGTGCATCTCCCATGCCTTCCTGCCCATAGCAAATATTATTAATCAATCATAATCCTCTTTTCCATCTGCTTGGTAAGTGAACATGAGACTGGATAACCTCCATTTCATTGGCCCCAAAGTTCTGTGGCTGTTCTCTTTGACTGGGCTAAGTAGGACAGGCCTGGGGAAGTGGGTTGACAAAAAATATTCCACAAAGCAAAGCCATTTACTTTCAAATGGCCATTATCTCACTGGAGACAATAACAGGGAATTGGCTTGAAAGAGAATGAGCGGAGCACAAGGAGATAGGTGATTGCTTCCCTGCTATTATAGTAATAGTAATATTTCTTTAAAAAAAAACTTTTGGACACTCTCATCTGCCAGTTATCTTTATTCTTTTCTGTCCTCACGTGTTTTAACCTCATGCCCTAATCGGTTTGGTGAGGAGCCAATTAACTCTGTTTAAAACATGGAAGAGACAGCAGCTGCCAGAAGCTTGGCCCGCTGTGTTCCAAGACGCGGTAATTCTTTCCCTAATGACATAGTAGAGACTCTGTCGCCACAGTTAAGAGCAGGCTCGAGACAATTACTATATTTAAGTCCTACTCTGCAGGTTATCATATCCACATCTGCAAGCTATTCTCTTTGTAAAGCATTTGGAGTTATTTGCCACAGAAAACTCATTGGAAAAGGCCAGTGACTGCTTAAGGAGACATTAACAGACATTCCACGTGGCTAACCCAAAGACAGACATGCAACTTTCTTCTGTGCTACTTCAGTCCTACTCCTGCTTCTTGAAACCCGCCTCTTCTTATCCAAACAGGAAATCTGTGCTTGGGGTTGAATGAAGAGGTTGCAAAGAACAAATGCCACCCACCCCTTGGTCTATGCATAAGAGAGACCAATCATGGACACTGGTCAGCTGCTCAGAAACCACCAGGAAAGATCCCCAGACATTTATAAAAGGAAGAAATTAAAAAGACACTTGCAAAAACAAACAAACAAAACAACAGGCTAGGACCCTCTAAATACTGACATCCTGGCATTCATGGCCTGGAGCAGGTAGCCATTGCTCTGGCTTTGACTCCCTTGTTCATAACATGGGGATGGTCAATACTTAATACTTTGTCCTAGGAGGACTGGAATTGCTAGACTGAAAAATAGATGTGGAAACAGTGTGAAAGGGAATTTGAGCATCATACAGGCATTTGTATTACTATAATAAACATTGTTGCTATTCTTATGTCCTTGTGATTATAATTGCTTGTAACATCTTATATGGAAATGCTTTTCCTAAAATCCAGATATAATCCAGGCCACAGACTCTCCAGTACAGAACTTCCAGTCTCTCCTTTCTAACTTCAGATCTTTCTGAGTTTACTCAGAGTTTGCAGCCTTGGAGCTCTTTCTCTCTTTCTTTCTTTCTTTCTTTCTTTCTTTCTTTCTTTCTTTCTTTCTTCCTTCCTTCCTTCCTTCCTTCCTTCCATTCTCTCTCTCTCTCTCTCTCTCTCTCTCTCTCTCTCTCTCTCTCTCTCTCCCTCTCTTTTATTAGATATTTTCTTTATTTACATTTCAAATGTTGTCCCCTTTCCTAGTTTCCCCTCTGAAAATCCCCTATCCCCTCCCCCTCCCCCCTCCCCCTGCTCCCCAGCTCACCCCCTCCCATTCTGATCCTGGCATTCCCCTACACTGGGGCATAGAGCCTTCACAATTGTTACCTAGAAGTTGAAGGTTGAGCAGCTCAAAGTGTCAATCATGCAGGACATGCATAGACCCTGTAAAAAGGAAAATTGTGCTTCTAAGCACTGAGCAGTGGGACAGGCACTCTGAGCTCCACCACGCCTACCCACCTCACCATCCCCATCCTATTTCTCCCAGAAAGTTGACTTAGCTGAATCTGTCCTGACACAAGATAGCTCTATTTATTATAGACTGGTTATGCTGATGAATTTTTTTTCATTTTTTAAAAACATTCTTGTAAGTCTTTATTTCTCCATTTGCTTTCATTGTCATGACTCTTCATTTTATTCCTAAGGCACATTAAAAATAAGTAAATAAAAGAGTGGCTAGAGAGATGGCTCAGCAGTTAAGAGCACTGGCTGCTCTTCCAGAGGTCCTGAGTTCAATTCCCAGCAACTACATGGTGACTCACAACATTCTGTAATGGGATGCAATGCCCTCTTCTGGTATGTCTGAAGACAGTTATCTCATAAACATAAGATAAATAAATAAAACCTTTTTTTAAGTAAAGAAAGAAAGTTAAACCTTACCCATAATACTCTACAAACCCCACTATTTAACAGTTCCTTATGACCAGAACAAGGCACTTGGATATATAGATGGGGAAGTACATGGTAATGAGAGTGGGGCCACTGTTGAGGTGATGTTTGTGGATGCCATTATATAGTACAACATCATCATATACTGAGCTTGTGGTCCCCAAATCTGTTAGTCCTTAGACTTCCCAGATTTCTGAATAAGATAAATTGTTCTAGAATGTGATTTGCTTGATGCTCCTTAGATAGAATTCTATGATATTTTATCACTATTAAACTCTTCACCTTCCATAGTCATTACAGTTATATAATATTTTTAAATGCCAAATAAAACAGAGGAGCAACCCATTTCTTAGAATAATTGAGTAACTAGCCAATAACAAACTAAAGCTTTATCTTCAGTCATTTAAGTGAACTGAATTTTCACTCTGCTGAACTAAATAGAATATATAATTCTAGTCTATTGCATTGAATAAATATATCATACAAATATATACTGTACAAATTATGGTCAACTGAGAGAGATAAAATGCATCTGACCCAGCCAGTAGGCATAATAAATTTACCACATCTAATGTGAGTTCCAGTCTAAATCTACTTATTTTCAATTTGGGGCAGGGTTGATTCATAACTGTACATGATGAAGCAGGTTTGTGACACAGATACCATTTTTCTCTTACATTGGTTACTTGATGTAGCTAAGAAATCACAGAAGGTTTACCCAGAGAAGATAATAGTTTGCAAGTTCCAGGATGAGGGGCATGCATAGGCAAGGCCTCTGGCTATAGTCATTAGTCAGTAAGAGCCCGGTTTCTTTCTCATTGCTTTTGTTCTCCTTCCAAATACCTCACTCATCTCTAGTCAGGATCTTAAAACTCACAGGAATCCTATGACAGCCAGGCCACAGGTACAAAGAAACCCATGAAAGCAGCCATGGAAATTCCATTCCTGGCAATGCCACGTATCTGCTGTCCAATGGGCAATGCCTATTCCTCTGTCTTGTGATTGGGTTAATTCATTCTCCAAATGAGATCTGGGTGGCAGCTGAAGATGTCTTTTGTGAATGGCAAGTAATGAGCAATGACTTCTGGGTAAACATGATCAGATTAATATAAGAAAAGGCTCATGCACTCAGTAGGGAACGTGCTTGTAGTGACCCTGGGTCAGAAGAGATGATCTCAGAAGTTTCTCATGTAGCAACATCTTAGAGTAACTTTCAATCAGATTAACGTGAAATCTCAAATATGGTCACCTGCAAGACCTACATATGACAACACCAGTTGACATGTCCGTGTGGATAGGGGTAAGCTTTCCAAGACCCCAACCCTAAATAAAGAGCTACAAATAGTCAGTGACTGTCAAGAGAGGGTGAATCTGTTTTCTCCATAGACAAGCTCCCTTAAAAGTTATCCAGTTCCAACTGGTCAGGTCTAAGCACGTGTACATACAGGCAACACTAAATTAGACTGAATATGTTTCTCTCTCTGTTTCTGTCTCTCTGTCTCTGTCTCTGTCTCTGTCTCTGTCTCTCTCTCTCTCTCTCTCTCTCTCTCTCTCTCTGTGTGTGTGTGTGTGTGTGTGTGTGTGTGTGTGTGTGTGTGTGACAATAATAATTAAAGAAGGTGTCATGACTTAGAGAGGAAGTGGAGGTCGAAAGTTGGATCGGAAGAGGGGAGAGGAAAAGAAAGATGCTCCACACACTCCTCTATGTAATTCTCCAAAATATGAAAAGATGAAACTAAAGAGAGAGAATTATTTCAGGCTGATGGGACTTTGTGGGACTAGCAGTTCTTTCTTTCTTGATATAGCTTCACACGTCCTTAATTGCTAACTTAACCTCATTCAGGGTGAGTAAGTGAATAGCCTGCTAACACACACGGACCCGTGCATGCCTCCACAGGCATGACCGACATTCACAGGAAACAAGAAAATCCAATGAGTGTGGAAATGAACGTGATAATATCCTCCCCATGTGAAACATGAGATTTGACATGCTTGTATGTAGACAGGGCTAAAAACTATTACTGAGGTAATGGTGCTCTGTTTGTTATTGCTTGTTTTGATGGTTGGTCTATGCTGGGGCATGAACCTAAGACTATGCTAAGCAAGCAATCTACCACTGAGGTGCATCCCAGCCCTGGACTGATCACTTCTTAAGGGAAACATCTTTGAGAGTATTTAGCTTATTCTATGCATCCCTTCATTTGTTTGAAGGAAGCTGGTTTCTTTGCAAAGCAAGCCAAGAGAGCTTTAGACAATGTAAGAGTCCTCCCTTAAGAGTAAGGCAAAGAAACCCAGTTTAGACTTTCAATTGAGCACAGACAAGTTAATGTCTGCTATTGTCACCTATGCTTTACATCATTCACTTATTAACTTAATTGTTAAGTCATTTTTTTAATTTTTATTTTTCTGGTAACATTCCATAAATAATTTTCATTACCCATCATATTCGCATTATAGAACAGTGAAGCAAAGTAAGGCCGTGGTCCCATGCAAGCAACGACCTCACAGTGTAACAGAGAACTCAGTACAACATCTTTGATCAAGTAGATACTAGTGACACTCTTGTGGGTACCAGTGCACTGCAGATCAGAGCAGATGGAAGTCTTTGCCTCTCTGCAGCATGTTATACATCGAGAAGACTGATCTAGTGGGGACATACACTGAGTGTATGTGAGAGCGAGAGATTGAGATAACCAATCCAAATGAAGTTAGGGCAGAGCACACTAGAATATATGATGTTTGTTTTTAAAGCACAAAAGCCCGGCCTCCAACCCTGTGTGAAGTTTCCCCTTACTGGGAAAGCAGAGACTTTTTAAAAGGTCAGTGCCTTCAATCCCATCACTCAGAAGGCAGAGGCAGGAGGATTTCTATGAGTTCATGGCCAGCCTGGTCTACAGAGAGAGAGAGAGTTGCAGGACAACCAGGGCTACACAAAGAAATTGTGTCTCATAAAAACAAATAAAATGAAACAAATTGTTTTATGAATTTTAAAATATGCTCTAAAGTCATTGACAAAGACAAAAATTGTCTAAAATTATCTATGAATGATATCTCAATACATGCTTTTAATCTACCCAATTAACTGTGATCTTTATTGTTTTGTTTTGTTTTTAAGTCTTTAGGGTATGAAGTTTCCCCAGTTCTCAGTGAACTCACCTTCTGGAGAGGCTGCTCTTGAATGCATCACTAAGTCTCAGTTACTCATAAGACAGAGGTCATTGAAAACCGGTTGGTGGCTGTGACATTTAAGGTCCTACATCTTGAACTCTGCAAAGCTTGTGCAGAACCTTAACATGAGTCTATTTATGTTTCCTAAAATTTATGTGTACACTCTTAGGCACATGTATGTACATTAGTTAAACATGGCTGAGTTGTACATAACATATCATTACAAGTACTTGGCTTCAGCATATGGAAAATTAGATTGGGATACGGTATGCCGAGAAATTCTATAATGTAAGAACTTTTAAATGATTACATAGCTCTGTGATGCGTGTAATAATATGGCATCTGTGTAATTTTGAAACCACAGCAGTGAGGTATGATTGGAGTTGGGTAGTTCCCTTCTCCCACAGGGAATGCTAGATCTAGCTGAAGTTAAGTGTAGCGTCTGTCATTTCAGGAAGGGTCCCAAAAGACTAGGCAGGTTAGACTCTGGTTCAACAGTTTCTCCTGAAGGCAGACCTGCAAACAACTGGTTGTTCAGTCTTTGTTGTTGCTGCTGCTGCTGCTGTTTTGGTTTGGTTTTCGTTTTCGTTTTTTTCAGACAGGGTCTCTCTGTGCAGCCCTGGCTGTCCTGGAACTCACTATGTAAACCAGGCTGGCCTCGAACTCTGAGCTCTGCTTGCCCTCTGCCTCTTGAATGGTGGGATCAAAGGTGTGTACTACCACTCCTGGCACTCTAGATTATTTTAAAAACACTCTCTTCCTCCATGCTCCTTGCAGAAGCATTGGGGGGGGGGGGGATTTTTCTCTGATAGTTACCATATGCAAGCCAGGATTCTGGGGGCCCCTGCTGGGTGACTAAAGTCCTCTGTAAAATTGGGTAGGTAGGGAGTGGGGGTGGGTGGATGTGGAAGGATTTGGGGATCAAATCCACAATCAAAATACCATTAGACAAAATTCTCAGTGGACTAATAAAAATAAAAGAAGCAGTGATGTAGAAAACTTTGAAACACACATACACACACACAGAGACCCAAAGACAGAGACAGAAACAGAGAGGGAGTAGCCTAAAAATGGTTAAATTACTTACCCAAAGTCACCATGCATAGGTACGGTAGTGAAACACTGCGGTCCAGATCTCTTGCCCTGTTCTCTTTCTACTGAACCTTTCCACCTTTGATGTCCAAAGTGTCCTAGTAGTCTAATTTGAAAGGATTTAAAGCCCAAGATTTACTGTATACAAATGTGTTAGTTTCACATGATTTACACACTGCATTCTAAGATGCCTTCTCCCATCCAAACCTCACCCCAGATTCACCAAGAGAGGGAAGTTTTGTTTTGTTTTCTCCATTTCTCCTGAAGGGCAGGCTCCAACTCACTCCAGCCACAGGCATCTGTAAGAGCTATGAGCCTTGTTTTCAGCTCATAGCCTTTTGGGAAATTCAGCTTCAGCATGCTGGGTTTGTCTTCCGGGTCCACTCAGTCTCCTGCAGCTCTGTGCCCATGGGCTTTTGTGCTGTGATGGACGGGACTGAGAGGATTCCAAGTTCTTCCTCTCTTATTGCCACAGGTGCACAAACAAAACTCTCATCCCATGGGCTTAAGGGTCATCTGGGGTGACAGGCCCACATCCCTCCCCAACGCTCCCAACTCAAGAGTCACACTTTGTAACCGCCTTCCCAAAGTGAGAAGCAGAGGCAAAAACTCTATGGCAAATTAAATTCAGGAATGGCAGCAGAAAGTGAACAAGATATTTTTTATAGACAAGTTTTTGTCAGCTTGGGGCATGGCTAACAAACAATGGGGATTGCTCAAGATGCTTTCAACAGGTCCAACTCGGGACACAGAAATTTAACAAAGAAGTTGATGTTGCAAGGCAAAAGCAGTGGAAAGATGTCCCACACTGTTTAAATCAGATGCCCTGACGAGCACTAGATATCTCCAATACCATTTGTTGAGCCCCTAAAAGACAATGCTGCTAACAACCGTGGGATGGGTCACCAGCCCAGGCCTGTAGCAGAATGTCATGCACAGGCTACGTTGACCTAATTGAGCTGAAATTCAAAAGCTGCATGTTGATCCCTAAGCAAGTACATTGCTGGCCCTTCTGAGTCGACCTTCAGTTAACAAAGATACACATGGGGACTAATGCACACGCCTTCGTTTGTTTAAGTTCACTCAAGCGATAGCATTTTAAAAGTTGGCTGTGAACAATGGCCATTTAGTGGTTCCTGATCAGCTACATGACCCAAGAGCTAGTTTCTGAAACCCTCTTCTGTGTCATTCATTCTTTCTATCCATTCAAGCAGACTGGACTTGGCTGGAACCCCTGGGGCTCTTTGGGGTGAAAACCTGCAGGTGGATGGAAGAAATGAGGGAGATAGGAATACATTTGTCCTTAAGTGTCATCTCTTTTAATACAGAGAAAGATGTTTGAAACCCAAAGTCTATGGGGTAAAGAAAGAATCTGTTCAGAGAGATTTTATACTTACTAATTTCAAAGCATCAATGGTGATATATTATGTTTGTCCTCATGAAAACTCTAAGATCTATCACTATCCTAAATGTTAACTTTGGAAAAAATACTTTTACATATAAGGAATTCATTGTTGATAGTTGTCGCAATTCAGTGTCATTTTTCATATTGGTTTTCCATTTATCATTCTCTTTCTTTAATAAATTTTGAATATCTGTATAAACAGTAAGATCTCCAAACTTCAAGTCAATGTATATGTATGTATGACATTTGTTGTTTTCAAATATCATCATTTCACACACAAATGCTATGAAAGTAGCCTGTCCTGTTTGCCACTGATTAGCTTTCCCTGGGGTGTTTGACATAACCTTGGAACAGGGATTATTGCCGTTTTAAATTGGGGATTCTAGTAGAACCAACTAAATCTAAAAGCCAGATGCAGCAACTTTTTGACCAGAAAATGTTTTGGTCACATGGTCAGTGTATTGACATCTGGTTGTTATTTGGGAAATTGGGAACCTGCCACATTCCTGTTCTGAGTTCAGAAATAAACTGAAATGACAAAAGTCTCATTGTACCCAATATACGTGCAGAAATGAAAACATCTACCAGTTGCCTATACATTTAATCTGGCTCCCAGTATTGTTCTGCACAAGGACACACGCTGTCAAACATTAAACGACGAGATGTCAAATAGACCATGTCTGTTGTCTCTAATGATGCTGTTTTCATTCAACATAGTCCCCACAGTCTAGGTTTCTATTCATCTTTTTTTTCCAACTGTGTACAGGTACTAATTAGCTTCAATTTATGGTCACCATTAAGCTGAGAGCCAAGTTCCATTTCTTTTGTCCCTTTTAAACTTCTCATCAGAAGTTAATCAGCTGGCCATGGTAGCACACACCAATCAGCCTAGCACGCAGCTGTCTGAAGCATGCGATGTTTGCATTTGAGGACATCTCGGGCTATATAGTGAGGGAGGTAGAGAAACGGTTCAGTGAATAAAGTCCTTACACACCAAAGTTAGGATCTGAGTTCAGAGTCCCTGGTCTGCAAATAAAAAGCCAAGCATGACGGCACGTACGTAATTATCACGGCACTGAGAAGGCAAAGACAAGATGAGCGCTTGGGCTGCCTGGTCAGCCTGTCTAGCTAAATGAATGAGTTCCATGTTTCAAAAGTTAAGATATAAATTGAGAGAAGAAAGCACCCCATACTGACCTCAAGCCTCTATGTGCATGCCCACACAAGGGCACATGCACTCACATAGACACAGAATACACACAAATGCAAAGAAAGGCCCACTTCAAAAGATTTGAAGTCCTAAACCTCTGGTTTTTACTTTACCCAGGTATACACCAAACACGTGCCTTAGGATGACTAACATGGCACTGGTACATTCCCCTCAAGTCTTTCTGAGGTATCTGTCCTTTGGCTCCGATTTGCCATGTCAGATTGCCAGCCTCCCAAGGTTCATCTAAGGTTTCAGCTACACAACAACAGCAAGAAAGGAAGGAAGGACAAGACTGTGGAACGGCTCAGTGACTGAGCACTCACAGGCATGTCAAGACCCTGGGCTCCATCACTAGCACCACACGAAAAGACAACTTGAAAAATGGACTGAGAATGTGTGGCCTGGCTCCTGTTGGTCCCTACACACTTTCTTGGGAGCGCCTCCTTCAAAAGACAGCTCAACTAGTCAGTTTTCCAAGCATGATTTAACAAAACCAAATATTTGGATTTTAGGAAAACGAATGCTGAACTTTTGACTCAACATGGTCTCAAAAGCCAGGGTAACACGTCATGACACCTGATAAAGGAATGCAAGTTCTGTCCGTGGTAGGAAAAGTCAAAGCAATGGCTGCCTGGACGCCTCACAGAACGACTTACAATCTAAATTGAGAAGCCATCACTTTTTTTTCTTTTTCCTTTTTTTTAATTAGGTATTTTCCTCGTTTACATTTCCAATGCTATCCCAAAAGTCCCCCATACCCTCCCCCCCACTCCCCTACCCACCCACTCCCCCTTTTTGGCCCTGGCGTTCCCCTGTAAGGGGCATATAAAGTTTGCAAGTCCAAAGGGCCTCTCTTTCCAGTTATGGCTGACTTGGCCATCTTTTGATACATATGCAGCTAGAGACAAGAGCTCCGGGGTACTGGTTAGTTCATAATGTTGTTCCACCTATAGGGTTGCAGTTCCCGTTAGCTCCTTGGGTACTTTCTCTAGCTCCTCCATTGGGGGCTGTGTGACCCATCCAATAGTTGACTGTGAGCACCCACTTCTGTGTTTGCTAGGCCCCGGCATAGTCTCATAAGAGATAGCTCTATCTGGGTCCTTTCAGCAAAATCTTGCTAGTGTATGCAATGGTGTCAGCGTTTGAAAGCTGATATAGTTACAGATCCATAGTCATTTAGTTGCCAGTACTTAGTTAACTACAAGGATGGGTCTATGACAACCTCTCCTGGGTGTTTTTAACTTAAGACACAACAGATGGCTTGACCAACAGATTCATCCAACTCTTCCAAACTGAAAATTAGAAAGGAGCAAATCAAACACCACATTTTCCTCTCAGATGTTAAGCTAAACTGATGCGGGCTTGCTCCTGTAATTACGGTATTACAAGAGATTTATCGCCATCAAAGTCAATCAAAACACACCAAACGAAAGCTGATAAAAAACACAAGAGAGGCCGTATAGAATTTTTTTTAATCCCACAACTAAAGATCTCATTGATTTCAGCCATAGATGCATTTCCTTCCACCGAAGAGTCCCGGAGTTAGAAAATATAACTCTGGTGGGGACCTGAGCTATGTTCTGACTGCACGGTATTCATTGAGTTCATTTCCATCTGTTGGTATTTTTTAACAACAACAAAAAAATTGCTTTGTATTTGGTCAAGCTTTTCAAACTTTTTAAGTATGAGAAAGTAATGCAGTCTCTTAATTCCAGAATATTCTAAGCAAATAAATACTATTAATGAATCTTCTCTTTAAATACCGTATTGAGTACAAATTGTCTGCACATACAAGTTCCTCCCAGACTTGTCTGTGAGACTTCCAGGAAAAAAGTGAGGGTCAAAGAGGTTAAGACTCCCCACAGACGGGTTATCAAGCATTATCTCCTTCATTCCTTCCTGTCTCCTAATGCCCATGTGACATAACCATGCCAAGTGATGGCAGCTCAGTGAAGGAGCTGACCCAGGCCAAGTGTCCCTTGTCCTCCTCCCGTATTAGTGCAGCACCCTGTCCACATATTTCCCAATATCAACTCTGCTGAGATACTCCCTTGGATGGAGTCAGAGATCAGCACTCACTCCGAGCTATAACTTCCAGCTCCCGCCAGCCTGTCTCCACTCACAGCATTCATTTAGCAAGGAAGCATAGCAAAATTTATAGCCTGGGCTTTTATCTTGAGGAGTTTTAGCACCATGAGGAACCTTATACTCACTCGTGCTTAAAAGCTGTTAAGAAGGCAAGCCCTGAATTTGTTTGAACCAATAGGGAAGAACAGTAGCAAGGCTGCAAATAAATCCGAGAATCAACAGCTTGACATGCTCCAGACTCCTGATTTTATATTTAACGTCTGAAGATGCCACCGGTTAAAGAAAAGGAATGTAGCAAAGATTCAGTTGGCACTCGCTCTCAAAGCTGACCACCTGACTCCAAGCCGCAGAAACTACTTGAAAGAACCAACTCCTTTAAACCCTGCTATACATACACCATGGGCTTTGCAGGTCCACACACATGCACATGGTGAATGAGTAATATATATAAATAAATGAATACATATGCATTCATATATATCTTATGGTGTATTTGGGGAGTTTATAACATGTTATATGGGATCTAGATGGAGGGCAAAATGGCTGCTACACTGGGCTAGATTAGTATAGCATTTTCTATAGTCACTTCCTCAGAGGAGAGTGGCTACTATCTACTAATTTGGCAAAGATCCCTCATACAAAATAATTTTATTAAATTTCTCCTTGTATATTAGACACCTAGCCTGTTCATTCCACTTCTCTGGAATTATGTGTAATCTGACCTAACCCTCCTTACCCTCAACCTCGACCCCGACAATCATGTCTATCCTCACTGAACAGCTGAACTCTTTGGTTGTCTCATTCCATGTATAGCTGGAATCATTAATTTCTTTCAGTTGTGCGTGTGGCTTAGTTCACTTGGCATGGTATCCTCCAAGTAGTCTATCCGTGTTATGCAAATAGCACACATCTCTTTCTTTTTAAGGGTAAATTACAATCCATTGCACACAAGCACAAATGTACCATATTATCTTTACCAACAGTCCATGGGATGGGGAATATCTGTGTCTTCGATTGCCTGCATTGCTGCCTGTGTTCCCTATGTCTATAAATGATGATAGTGGCTAAGTGTTCAGTCACAAAGTATTCACTGAGTACCCACTGTGTGCCAGGCCCTGCTGTATGTCTTAAAGATACAGCAGTCACTCAAAGAGACAGAAATTCTTTTTCCTGACTTTTCTTTCCATACCATGCATCCTTTACCTTTTCCTAGGGGCCATTTGCAGTAGAAGCAATGAGATAAAAGGCCATTCATTTTAAACAAAAAATTTTAGCCTGGACATTTCCACAGAGAGTTGATCACAGGCTGTCAAAATCTGGCAAACAGCCATGCTCAGTCGGGATTTCTGTCTCCACTGTGGCAATTCTGGTACTCAGAGCAAGGCCTGGCCTATGGTGGGTGTTCAGCAAATGCTTGTGGAACATTTTCCATCATCAAAATTGATTGCCTTAGATCTTGTCTTAACTGCTAATGGGTATATCCATCCTAGATTCCCAGGCCCCTCCTAACCTAGACATCAGACCATTATCCATCTGTTCTCGAGGACTAGTTTTATCTGGTCAGTTTATACCTAAAGAATGACACCACTTGGCCATGCTACTTATTCACATAGAATGAACCAAAGCTTCTTAAGCCATGGATCAATGGCCTTAGATAGGGTCATAAAACCGACTGTGGGGGCCACAAGAAGTTGACATTAGAAAAGGTTCTAAAAGCACAAAGAAATCTAACTCAAAATAAATTCTGCATTGGTTCTTATGCATCTCTGGCAGCAATCACATGTAGTGGTGTGCACAGCTTCACTGCAGTGTTGGCTCTCAACACAACATTGTATGCTCAACCCAACCCCACCCCCATGCCAAACAGCAGTGGAGACAACTAACTGAAACACCTAAGGCTGCCATGTGTTAGGAACGAAGTGGCTTTACTGTACACATGAAGTGGCAGTTCTAACAGAAAAGTGATGATTTAATATAGAAAACAAAAGACTCAACGTTTTCCTATTTTCACTCCTCAGCATATCATTGTCTAATTAGATTGCATTGTATGCGAATGTTTGGCTTTGGAAACTGTTGCTCCAGTTTCTAGCATGGGTTGCATAGAAGGTCACTGGATGAGTTTTAAATTGAGATTAGGACAGAATTTCTAAGAATTTCTGAAATGGTCTGAACTTCTGTAGTTCCTATTATATAGTTATGTGAATTAACATTTGCAGCATTGGTAGTAACAACAATGATAAAATCATAAAATAACGATCAACTCTGGAAAATGCTGAAATGCCAACAATTCAGACAAATTTTAATTCCTTATGTAAAAAATAAACAAAAACATTCATCTTGTTAGCATGCAAATTTACTTTTGTGCTTGCTAACAAATAGCAAAATTATATGTATATATTGAAAAGGTGTTTACAATAGATTTTATACTTTATTATCAATAAGAGTTTTATTTGTATGCCCATATTATAAACTTAGATATTCAAGTTCATGTACAGTTAAATTGGTCAAAAAAGATCCGTTGTAGATTTGATTTAATGCTTGTATTATGTTAATTGGGTTCTCCCCAAAATTACTCAAGAATCCCACAGGTAAGGTGCTGCAGGTCCATGCCCCAGTTAATTCTAATTGGTAAATAGAGTTGTCAGTCAATAAGCCAGGGGCAGGACTTTAGATTTCCTGGGCAAGAGAACAAAGGAAAGAAGAGACACCATACCAGGGAAGCAGAAGGATCAGGCTTGAGAGCTGCAGTGTAGAGAGACTGCCAACATGTAAGAGTCAGGATCGAAGCCCAGGAGGGCTGCAGGCCTGGGTAGGGGACAGCCAGGATGGTTTTTAGTAAGTAATGATTCAGGAAAATCAGAGAGGAGAGTGTGCTAGCAACATGGAGGATTGAAGTTGCCCAGCCATTGAGCTGTTCAAGGTATACTAAATATAGGGCTGTGTGTCATGGTTTGTATAGGCTTGGCCCAGGGAGTGCCACTACTAGAGGGTATGGCCATTTGGAGTAGGTGCAGCCTTGGAGTAGGTATGACCTTGTTGGAGTAGGTATGTCACTGTGGGCATGGACTTTAAGCTCCTCATCCTAGCTGCCTGGAAGCCAGTATTCTACTAACAGCCTCCAGATGAAATTACAGAATTCTCAGCTCTGCCTGCATCATGCCTGCCTGGACACTGACATGCTCCAGCTTTGATGATAATAGACTGAACCTCTAAACCTGTAAGCCAGCCCCAATTAAATGTTGTCCTTAGAAGGGTTGCCTTGGTCATGGTGTCTGTTCACATCAGTAAAACTCTAAGACACTGTGTGTGTGTGTGTGTGTGTGTGTGTGTGTGTGTCTGTATGTATGTATGTATGTATGTATGTATGTATGTATGTATGTCTTTCATTCGAGGATCCAGAGCATTGGGCAGGTAGCAAGAAACTCATGCGACACTGCCAAAGAGATTAGAGCAGATTATCCAACTACTGCTACAGGGGTCATAGCAGAAAACATTTATGAAGACCTAGAGTAAACCACCTCTTTCACTGAGATTTAAAGCCACAGTGTCAAGCAGGGGCAGTTGTAGCAAGTCATTACATTTCCCCTATCCATATCTCCACCTTTCATGCATTCCATGAAAACAGCATGGGCTATCCATCAGACCGGAGGACTTTCAGAACCACATGTCCTTAAGCTGAAGCCTGGGTCAATCTCATATGGCATTATGGATGAGAGGTACCACAGCAAACCATTTCCATGACAAGCCAGAATAGACATGTTTTCAACTATATTTACTTTACCTTTGTAGTAGGGACATAACTCTATACAAAAAAAAAAGTCTATTCCTGGCTGGGTTCTAGTAGCTATTGACAAAAGCAGGCATCAGGTCAGTTTTTGTCTTTGAACTTTTTGTTTTTGGTGGTCCCTATTCCTGACCCAAGGATGTGTAAAATAATCTCAAGCCCACTCCAGGTCATTCAATCAATCAACTACAGACCTGTTGTCTAGAATGCACATATCTGTGATCAGGTCATCTTTTATAAAAGAAAAGATAGCAGTCAGGCATGGCTGTTTACCATGTTATCCCAGTGCTCAGAAGCCTAAATTAGAGGGTCTTCAATTGGAGTCCAGTCTGGGCTACATAGATAACCCTGTGTCACAAAGGGGAAAAAAAGTAATGACTGCTCTGTCTGCTTAAGTTATCCAGTGTGCACCAAAGCCCAGGCTGCTGAAGCTCTGCTCCTGATGACAGCACACATGCGCAGAAGTGTTGACCAGAGATTTCAAGTTTCAGTGTGAGGGTGCTCTACAATCATCTGGGACTTGCGGGATCTGGGAAAACGAGACATACAGGGCACTGGCCTATTTACATAAGAGCTACCAATTACCGGGAAATTCTGCTTCTATTGCTCTGGACAAAAAGTCCAGATGTCAGACTCATCTGCCCTGGATCCTGGAGCAGGGTCAGTGGGATGGAGACACAAACTTCTCTGGAAGTTGCAGGCCTAGAGGGTTTCATTAAACTGCAGTGCTTGAAGCCATCTTTTACTGTCCTTGTTCAATGTTCCTAACAAGTCAGGCTACAGTAAAACTAATAGTCCCCTGACAGCTGGCCCCCGGAGAAATTTTATTGTTGTGAGTTATAACTTGCTGCCTTGTGGGGTAGCCAGTAAAAGAAAATCACAGGGAAACAGGACAATAAGAGAAAAGAATAGGGAAAAATGCAAGACGAAAAACCAACTATAAAGTGTGATTGCTGCTGAAATCACCTATAATAAGTTAGTTAGATCATTTAGTCATCAGCTCTGTCAATGCCTTCTGATTGCCTGAGTTTTAGGAAAAGGATGACAATTCTTATCATGAGGTGAATTCTTCCTGGGCTTCTATCTTTTATCTATTTAATAAAAGCAGGGCTTTAGTTTTCTAATTTACTTTTCTCCTAAAAGTTGGAGAGAACTGTGGTGCCTTTAACAGCCCCCTTTCAGTGACTAAGTTAAGTTCGGAAGAACAAGGGGGTGCCTGAGGGTATGTCAACTAGGCTGACCTAACCTCCATTCCTTTAAGCCTGTGAGAGGTATTTACTCCTGCATACTATTTGCCAGAAACCAGTGTTCCTCTCATATCTACATTTAATCTTGAGCCTGGATCTAATGAGAACAGCTATATAGAAGACAGGTAAGCAGAGATGTCTGGTAAAGTTTAAGGGAAGCTGCTTCTCCAAACAGAGAAACCTTGGCCAAGAAAGATGTATGAATGTATCAAGGTCACACAGCCAGTGAGAGGCAGATATGGACTCAAGGCCCAAGTTTACCCATATATTTCTTTGCCTCAGTGCACAGTTGGCTTTTGGTCCATACAAGGTAAGGTCTCCTTCTGCCATAGCTGTGTCCCCCTAGATGAAACATTCACAGTGTTTCGCAGGACAGTGGAGGAGAACAAGAAAGACTCAGGGAACTAATAAGCTTGCAAGATTCCCCAAGACTACATAAGCAATAGCCAACTGCTGAGAGATGACTGAGCCCCCCAAATGCTGAGAAGGAGCTCTTAGAAGCCACTGTCCATGCTGGCTCAAAGCTGGATTTGGGGGGAATAACTGCTCTGTTCTGTCTTTGATACCCTAGGCAGTCACGTTCCACCATGTATTTAACCTATAGGGATGCTGGACCTTCAGGAACTTTCTCAAACTATAAGAGGCCAGTTTAGATTATGGAAATTCAAATTAATTTTTAAGTTCTTGCCTGGTCTACAGAGTGAGTTCCAGGACAACCAGGGCTACACAGAGAAACTCTGTCTCAAAAAAAAATTAAGTACTTGATGTTAATATTCAATAATTTAATAGATGTATTCTATATTTAATTCAAAGACATGATTTACTCAGAAACTTTCTAGTCTCTCAAAGCCCAAGCTTGTTGCCTATCTTCTGTGCACTCTGAGAGCAATTGTGAGGAGACATGGTCAGAAACAAATTTCACAAATGTCTGCCTTCTTAGTCCAACTGCAGAGCATGTACAAGTGGAAATTGACCGGCAGAGCTAGGTACCTACGAACCCTGACTTTAGGAACTACGACCTTCACGGGGAGGGGTCAAGCAACCCTTTATGGAACTCCATTGATCCTCAAATTTTCCTCAGGCTAAGGTCAGAGACACAAATGTCATGAGGAAACTCACTTTTTCCAGTGTTTTCCCAGTCCATCTCACAGGGTAACCATCCCCATAAAATAGATTTCTGTCTGAACACCTCAGAGAGCAGTGCCCGGTGTCTGAACTTTGAGAAATGTGGCCCCACAACCAAAGGCTTTCCTAAGAGTGACTTACTTTTCCAGTCAAACCTTTCCAGGTCTGGCTGTGATCTCATGGCTCATTAAATGGTTAAATAACCGCTCAAGCTGTAAAATTACATATGTGAGAATTTTTCAACTTAACGTACAAATTTTCAGTATATTTGTCCTGCCCATCCTGATTCTTAAATGCTTCTTCTGAGATGTTCTCTACTGCAAAAGAAGTTTGACCTTCAACAAGGACACCCATCTTGATGGCAGGAAAGCAAACCACCAGCTCTTTGCTGAGAGGAGCCTGACACAGCTTGCTAGAAGGGTTTACTTTACACTAGGAGTAGAAAGTATTAGCAAATACTGAAAATAATTTGCTGTATGTGAACCTTAATAAAAAAAAAGACAGCCTAATATTTACACAGCTTCTTTCACTCACAGGACGGCAAACACGCCCTCCCTTTCGGAGGCAACCTTGGCCTTATTACTCACCCCTTCCCTCCTGGAGGGAGTTCTCACCCAGTCATATGGTGGCCTCCTCAGTCACATCCCCAAAAGGAGACCTATCTGGTTTTGCTCTTCATGGGAGCCAGTGATTTCTCAACTTCTGATCTCCTCTTCTTTCATTAATGATACACAAAAATGATGAACACTTGAGACCTCATTCTGGTCTGACCAGACCCCAGAAAACTGACTTCCAAATTCTCCAAAGGACAACCCATAAACCTCCCAAGACAATACATATTCTCCATGTTCCCTCTGAGGACCTTCCTCTTAAATGGTAAGAACTGGAAGCTGCATTGTCCCAGTTGGGTCAACTCAAGTCCACCCCACCCCACCCCTATCACATGAGATGCAGAATGCTTTCTGTCATGCTGAACAATCTCTGCTTGCAGAATGGAGGCCAGAAATCATTCTCTCAGTTTACCTCATCACTCTAAGCGTCTTTAATTTATTGTACACTACTTCTTATATTTACTTGATACTATGTCTTACTGTTTTCAAGCTTCATGCCACAAATTTGATGACCACTAATATGTCAGCTCATGCCCTCCTAGATTCTTCATTTGGTAATGTCCCAGCTTTGAATTTATCCTTTAAAAACTGCTTTGTATATTCTGATGCAAGTAAACATTTAATATCTGATTTACTGAGTGGACTCAAGTCTCCCTTTATCTCCCTTTGTCAGATACCCAGTGGAAGCCTGATGAGAGAATACCAAACTTGTATACACTATGTGTTTTCCTTCACATCCTGGGGCATTACCACATTCTAGCAGAGTTAATCACGCTGTTCACCTACGGTGCTGCATGTCTCTTTTCTACCAGTGATCTTATGCTTTGAGGTAATTATTAAACAAAATTCCAGTTACACCAAAGCACTGTGGAAATACAATGGGCCACTGACATGCAAAGGGCTAAGTGACCAGGCAGGATATACAATGAGTATATGCTGGACAAAGCATGATTTCTCTTTCTAGCAGGGAGCACAACATGAGTTCTCACCACACTGCAGAGGGGTGTACTGTAGTAAACTTATGAGCTTTTATGGAATTCCATACCTAATATTTGCGTTTTGCAATTACCAATTAGTAACAGAACCCACAGACATTGATATCAAGGACAAGGAGTACAACCATACTCTAGTGTAGCATTGTGGATGGGTTTTCTCTTGTCCCTCACTCCATCATCACAGTCACCTAAGTGTCCTCTCCACAGGCAGGTTTGTCAAAGTGGTTCTAAGTAGATTTTCCACTGTGTAAAGATAGGATGCTGGCCAGGCGATGGCTCTGTACTTAAAGAAGTCACGACAATGTTAAAATTACCGTGTCCTCAACATGCCTCAGCTTCCAGTACTGCCTGCTTCCCCACACCTATTTAGAAGAATTCCAGGAAATAAGTAGATCTGTCATTAATACCAGCTTCTCATACTTTAGCTGTGAGCATCCTCTAAAGGAAAAGATGAACAGGATAAAGTATGTCACTGTGTGGAGGGACTTGAGAGCAAAAGCTTCCCCACCATTTTTCAGTTCCTTTTCTCTCCTTTTCCATATCCCTGCTTGTGGTTGAGATGAGAGCTCTCAGCTTTCTGCTCTTGTCACCATGGCTATGTCTGCTGCTTGCAACACAATACCCTGCCATTATGCATTATGTATTCTTATCTCTTGGGTACCAAAAAAAAACAAAATAAATTTCTTCTTCTTCTTCTTCTTCTTCTTCTTCTTCTTCTTCTTCTTCTTCTTCTTCTTCTTCTTCTTCTTCTTCTTCTTCTTCTTCTCCTTCTCCTCCTTCTCCTTCTCCTTCTCCTTCTTCCTCTTCCTCTTCCTCTTCCTCTTCCTCTTCCTCTTCCTCTTCTTCTTCTTCTTCTTCTTCTTCTTCTTCATCTTCTTCTTCATCTTCCTCCTCCTCCTCCTCTCCTCTTTCTTGTTCTTCCTCTTATACAAGTTGTCTTGGTCATGATGTTTATCACAACAGAAAGTAACTATACACAGCCTAAGTAATCACCTAAGGTAAATAATCTAAATTATTTAATTGAAATGTGACTTAAAAGCTCATAAGTATGAATCAAGTACACACACACACATTCACACACTCACACACACATACACATGTACACACACACACACAAATGTCATAGCTATATCAAATAAAAGGAATGGAAGTATTCTTTAGATTTAGCCATTCAGAAGTTGGTAGAACCTTGACCAGAGCAAACCCAGATGTAAACTGACTGAGAAGTAACTTAGAAGGAAGACAGTGAATGTAGAAAATATCCAGCAACTGAGCTGTGGAAGAACCAGAATGGAGCCATGAGCACTGAGGTCTGAGAAAGGATGTGCCTTAGTAGCTCAATAGAAGGATCGAGGACAGAAGGGGAGAGTGCTAAGACACGAGGGACCCCATAGCTCTGTAGGTCTTACTGTCTTAAGCTTCTAGGGTGGGAAGGAACCAGAATTTTAATGAGAAGGGAAAGAGGCCAGAATGCCATGGTTGTGGATTTTGGTGGTGGTGGTTGTATGTTTGCTTTGATGGAAAGAGTAGTGAGGAACTCAACAGAGTTCACACATAGCCCCCTTGCCACTTAGAAACAGGACAGTAGCAATTGAGAGGGGGGCTTCTGAAGTTCATAGAGAAGAGTGAAAGATGTGGGAGTGTTGAGATTAAAGAAGGAACTGACCAGGCACCATAGTTTACTCGGTACCATACCCTGTGCCTCTGGTGATATTTCTACAATACAGACCAAGCATGAGTCTTTTCAGGCTTCCAGCCTCCCACTAGTTGAAATTCCTCCAGCTCCTGCATGGTCTCCAGCCTTATTAACACAACCAGAGGCTCCCTCTAGCACCACCCCAACCTGAGTGCTAGCATCATCCTTAGCCAAATGTGCCACAGGCAGATGTGTATCAGGAACTCTTTTGTTCTTATTTGTTTTGTTGCAGTGCTAGGGTTTGGATGTAGGGCTTTGCTGTGTGTTAGGAGACACCTTGGCCACTGAGCTACCAATTCACTGGAAAACTTCCCGTCTCACTTCTTGGCCTGGGAACCTTTATCTCCCTTCCAAAACCCAGCTCCTGCAAAATATAACTACTGTGGTACAGTATGACTGTGTCAGAGGGGAAGGTCAGTCAGCTATCATAGAATGAATAGAAATGGGCAGAAGTTCATGATGGACAGACCAATGAAGACTTGCTATATACAAGCTCCCACCACTCCTACAAGGGCTTGCATATGAAGGCCCAGAACAGCTGAGACAAGGCCTTATCCAACAAGGCATCCTCAGGAGACTTTTAGACTGTGCTTTGTACCTGTTTTACAATGTTAAAGTGTACCTCTGTTGGAGAAGCCATTTCCTAGCTCTTCCTTTCCAAAATGTATGGACTTCTAAGGCAACTCCTCCCAACTACAAAAAGATGACTCTTTCTAACATCATGGCTCCTTTAGCGTATCTGCTCATGGTCCTTGAGGAAAATTCATTTCTGCTGGCTCCAGAAAGTCAAGTCATTGACGTGTTCCATACAGTCCTCTGTATCTTGTCCCTATACCTTATTCCGCAGATCTGGCATCCAGTTTCTCCTTTATCCCTGGGGCTTAAAATTTGGGAAGGGCAAAAAATTTTGCACTCCTCACTGCAGATTTGGCTTCTTTCATCCTACACAACTTTTGTCCATACAAATAATGTATTGGTAAGCTGTCTAAAAGGGAAATGTGAGGCTTAAATATATGTGTGTGTACATGTGTGTATACATACATATATATATATACATACATACATATGCACACACATACACATATCAAATATGTACATACATATGTATACCCACATGTATACACATGCATATATATATATATGTATATATATATATATATATATGTGTGTGTGTGTGTGTGTGTGTGTGTGTACATGAAATAAGATCTGCATTTCCTTTCAGAGTAATCTTTGTTTGGGTTAAATCCTGCATGTCTCTGCTTTATGTATTTGGGTTGCTAAACCAGAGAATCACTGTTATCTGCTTAATTCAATACATGATTTTCCTGTGAACTGTTCTAATCTTGGTTTCCCAAGCAGATGGGCTGACACCTAAAATGAGACTAGCTTTGCACCTACTCCGTGTCTGTTTAAATCCCCCTTTTTAGAGGAAGATGAAAGGGTAGAGGTTGAAATTCACACATTCGCTGTGATTGCTTGTTACCGAAGTTTCCAGACTTGAAACATGCAGTTGTAAAATATACAACTGAAAGGTTGCACCACACCACCCACAGCTGTCCATACCTTGACTGCCAGCCCTGTTTACAGAGGATTGGTGATCCCAGGAACCCTGTATTAGCGCACACTCTCAGAACGGATCTAGAAGCCATTTTGTTTTCTTCAGAGACCTGTTAGGCTTTTCTCCTATGACCTATGATCATGTGGGTTGTGTTCATGTTCTCTTCTTTCCAAGACTACTTTTCTCCCCACAGCAATGGGCAGCCTTTCTAATATGAACTCCCCCCAACCCACACCCACCCTTTCCCAAGTAGCAGTCCATTTGGAATGCTAATACTTCTTAAGATGCAATGAAAAACCAAAACATGTGATAGATTAACCGCCAATAGCTGGAGGTGTGGGGGTGTTAACTGCAGTTAATAGTTTTGTAATGGTAACTTCCAGCTTTAACTGAATTTCCAAGGAGAACTGGGAAGCGACTGGAGCTGCTGAGGCAAGTCTTACTTCATGGTCCGGGCAGCCTCTAGCCTTTCTTCTAAAGATGTGTTTATCAAGTTGTTTATCAAGTATTTTAACATTGTGGCTGATAACTGAGTGCCTGGGTCCCTTGCCCAGTGGCTACCTCGGAACTCCTCACCTTCTGAGTCACACTGATGAGTCTTCTCTCATGCTCTCTAACCACTGCCAGTGTCCAGGCTCATCAGTCACTTCTCTGATGACATGTATCCTCCCAAAGATGGCCCAGGCCAATGTCAAGGTCGCTCTTGACTTGGCATTCCGGGGATGATTTGACAAGTTCTCTCTTTCGAAACATGCTAATAAAAACTGAGTTGTGTATCTTTTGGGGGTTCCCCCCACGTATGAACTTCCCATTTAGAAAGTAGCCCTCTCTTCTTCAGGCAGAAGGTTGCGAACATATGGAATCTGTTACAAGAGCAGTTGGTTTGGGCTGTTTCCGAGCCCAAAGCCAGCTTCCTAACCATGACAAAACATTCCCCACAATCTCATTGTGACTCATTTTTATTTTTAAATAACCTCTGGTGTGGACGTTTGTCAAGACGTTTTTGAAAGGTTAGAGAAATTATGTCCACATGCTTAGTGACCTCCTTGGAGAATTCTGGCTGATTGGATACATTGTCTCCCACTGAAAACCACTGGCTATCTGTGCTGAGTAACCCATGACTGCTCTGTCATTTTCAGACATGAATTTAGTTAAGTCTTAATGGGTTCTTATCGCTGGGCTCAGTACTCGTGAGACCATATAAAGAAGGGTAAAGGCATCGTCTTTGGTACTAAACATCATAAAAATCACGTCACGGAGGGTGAAAAATGTCACATGATCATTAGTGAATGCAAAGATGTAAGTGTGGTGGTTGTTACACAGCAAAAAAAAGGAGCTAAGGAAAACAAAATTATAAATGTTTTGGGGAAATGATGGGAAAATATTCCCACAGGAGAAAGGACTGGTTTTGCTCTTTAAAAGCTCAACTGACTTCATTGGAGCAGAGAGAAGGGTTTCCCAAGGGGCTCTAGATGTCAAGAGGAAAATAACAGAATAAAGACTTGGAGTAGGGGTTGTCTGGGTAGAGGCAACATGAAGGGATCAGATGGGTTAGCCTGCTAAACTAAGGAAAGCCTAGAATAGCCATCCCCAAGCTGCTATGGATGCATGTGATATAGTTACTTAAGAGCTTAAGCTGAGTAAGAATGGACTAACACAGGGTGGGGATACAGCATATTGGCAAATTGGTAAAGCTTTGTCTGGTGTATCTGTACTTGGTCTGGTTCTCAAATGAAGGCAAGGGTAGGTGAAGTGAAATGCAGAATGATCACAGAAATAAAAGGTCTCAAGAAGGAAAATTGAAGATACAGGATTGCAACGATAAACATAAAGTCCCTCCGGGTACTAAAATTTGTCTTTGCCTTTGGTAGCGCTTTGAAAACAAAGCCCCATGTACCCGATAGCATTAAATGGCAGAATTTATTCTATCACTGCTTGGGAGGCACCAAGCCCAGCTACAAGAGCAGTCAGCCATACCGTGTTCCTTCTGGAGGCTTCTTCTGGTCTCTGGTATTTGTCAGCAACCGTTGGCTGACCAGGGTTGAGTCTGCCTCACTGTAATGTCTGCCCCATCTTCACGTGGGATGTTGTTGTTTGTTTTGTCTTTGTGTCTCTTGTCTGTGTTTCTGTCCTTTCCTCTTTTCATAAGGACAATAGCAGTGTCTTGAGCCAATATAGCATCTTATGTAAATGTACTCAGTAAAGATTCTGTTCTTGAAGTCACATTCTGATGCAAGTGAACATGACTGTTGAGAGAATCTTTTCACTCTGATGCAGAGGGTGAAATCCCCAGAGGCACAACAGAGGGGCCTCTTCCTTCAGACCCCAGGTGTAGTGGTAAAAATTAGTCTGAGTTTCTAGCCCACCTTGGCTCATTCAGTTTCCAGGTAAAAACCACAAAACCTTTATATTTACATTAGAGCTGGGCAGATATCAACCCTCTATGCTCTTTTGTCTACTTCCCTTCCAATACCCCTGACATATGACTTGCCATGTTCTACCTGGGCCTCTTTTACTCCAACTGGCCAACCATTATGGCCATATTCTCATGATCCATCTACCCCATAGCATCTTCTCTCTTCATCTCCCTGTGCTCCCCTCATGGCCTCCATTCAGATTCCAAACCTGGTAACTGAATCCCTGTCTACCTCTTTTCTGTCCATCTATAGGCTGTAGGCATCTTTATTGACCAATCTGGGATAACTTAGGGGTAAGGTTACATAGCATCACTTGGTGTACATGAGGATCTTCTCATCTCGGAAGCAACTTGAGTCAGCAACTTGAGTCAGTATTTAGCATCACAATACATAATAATAACAGAACAAACCTCAACACCCAGGAAGTGAGCTGCCATTCTGAGCATGAAGGGAGTAGAAAGTGGTAGGAAGGGAATGTGTTCTCTGACCATCTACAGAGCAGAACACTCTCTCTGAGGGGTAGGGGTAGGTATAATTGTGAAGGAGAATAGGGGCTCTCAAGTCATCACTGGGGAGAAACATCACAGATCTACTCTCCCATTATCAACATTCCTCCTACACTACAGTAGCACAATCTATAACTCTACATTGATATGTCATTGTTACCAAAATCCATGATTCAAAATCAACTGAGGCATATGTACCACAAGTCTTGAAAAGTATATAAAGGCCATTTATTTTATTTTTACTTTTTATTCTTTATGAGTTTCACATCATATACCCTAGTCCCACTCATTTCCCCATCTCCTTGTATCTGCCCTCCCCAACCCCCACGCAACCTCTCTTGGCTTCTGTCACACAGTCAATATTGGATCCTCACCTAGACTCCTCCCAGTTATCAAATCATTGATCTGTGTCATGGAGATCGGTAGCTTTGGATCAGCAGAACTTGACCTTTCATGTGCTCCAACGGTTGAAAGATGATGTAGATTTTGGGTTGAACCAACAGAAAGCCATGGACCTGGGTCTAGGTGGTATGAGCTGGTCAGCCTGTCAGCTCTCTCAAATCCACATCACCAGGGAAAACTCTGTAACACTACTCCAGATAGACCACTCAGTGCCACCACTGGCAGGAAGCAGAGCCTCTCCTCTCACTATCACACCCTTAGGACTGACTCACCTATGCCTATACCATCAAGGCCAGCTCCACTCTACTGGCCCTGCAAGGTGCAGGGCCTGTTCTCTCAAGTGCTATACCCATTGAGGGGCAGGGTTAGCTCTCCTGCTCTCAAGACCTCAGGGCCAGCTGTCCAGACAACCACAGGTGATAAAGGTCAAGGGAAGGGAAGGCATCACCCCAAGGCCACTCCACTTCATGGCAGATGAGTGATCTGCTGGCTTCACATCAGGGTCAGCTCAACTGTGGGGCCTAGGCAAGGTCTAGCACTATGTAGCATGGTCTCAGGCAGGCCTCTGTGTATAAACTGCCCCCCCCCCCGTGCTGTGGGCAGCAGATAGGTCTTTGGGAATGCCTCCCCCACCCCCCACTGTCACCTGGCACGGTAGCCGGCAGGTCTCTGGATACCTTCTTCTTCCTGTTGTGTGGGGTTTTACATGACTACAGCCTGCTGAGTTCTGCAGTAGAGGGCAAGTCTGTTGGCCATTTAAATTTTAACATGTTGATATCAGGTCATGTCCACCTTACATCTCTATGCTGGGATTTTGTCTGGGTTGAGCTTGCACAGGGTTTAGTCATTCTTTTAGATTATATGTACAGATGTGCTATTATGTCCAGAGAACAGTATTTCCTTGTATTCCTTCAAGTCTCTGGCACTTACAGTTTTCCTGGTTCTTCATAATGTCCCTGAGGCTTGGGAGGAGAGGATCTAACATAGATGTCCTACTTAGGGCTATCTCTTATTCTCTGAACCTTGCCCGTTTTAAGCCTCTACATTGATTACCATCTACTGTAAACAGAAGCTCCTCTGATAAGGGTTGAAAAGTACATCAATTTGTGGCTATAGCAGTAAGTCATTAGTAATCGGTTTAATGCTAGGTCAACCTAACAGGTAGGTTCTCCACTCAGGCCTATGGAACTGACTAGTTGAAGGTTCTTGGTCCAATAGTGATACCAGGTATGGGTTTCACCTTGTGGAGAATGGTTTAAAGCCAAGGAGAACACAATTAGATACTCCCATGATTTTCATGTCACAACTGCAACATTGGGCATGTCTTGACAGGCCAGCCATTCCGTTAGCTTGCAGCATCCAGAGCTGGATAAGATAAATGATGGCTTTCTCCTTTGATAGCATGCAAAGCACCTTCCAGAACTATGAAAGCTAGCCAGTAAGGAGACTACAGGTCAGTACTGGCTTAATATAGCCACACTCTGTGGCTTAAGCACATAGAGTCTTTGGGCTACTGTAAGTTCTAAAAGGTAACCAGTAGCATTGGGAGTAGCCTGCAATGTTTGGAGGTCTATGGGATGTTACTGGAAAACAATTCCAACAGAAGAAACTCATTCCTGGACCTGGGCTTTTAATTTTTTAACCTGCCGTGTCTAGTAAGGATATGGTCATCCTGTAGGATAACTGTATTTTAATATCCCCCATGTGTCTGTGTGTGTGTGTGCGTGCGCACGTGCCCACACGTGTACGTGCCCATGCGTGCGTGTGGCTTCCTACAGTAGTAGGTAGACTTCCATATAACTTTTGCATAAGGCCTTTATTCATCCCCACACACATTTCTTCCTTTCCCTGCCACCCTTTCTCCCATGGCAATTTAACCCTTCCTGTTCCATTCATTCATGTCAAGGTTCTACATCACCACTTGCTACTTCCCCTCTCTTTCAAGCCATGCCCCATATTCCCTCACTGCCTACTGATCTCTATGCTTATTCCAAATCAAACACACATACCTGAAAACTCAGAACTAGCATCCACAAATGAGATACAACATGAAATGTTTATCATTCCTGGTCTGGGTTCCCTCATTCACAACGATTCCATCCGTTTACCTGTGACTTTCACAATTTTGTTTTCCTTGATAGCTGAATAGTGTTCCATTGTGCAAATATAATACGTTTTTATTTTCCATTCACCAGCTGCTGGACATCTAGCCTGTTTCCATTTCCTGATTATTGTGAATGAATAGATGTTAGTAGAAGCATAAGAGTCTTTGGGGTATATGCCTGATGATATAGCTGTATAATGTGGTAGCTCTGTTTCAGTTTTGTGAGGAACCTCCACACTGATTTCCATAGCGGCTGTACCAGCTTGGACTCCCGCCTGCAGTGTTTCTCTCTTCCCATGTTAACTTCTGATTCTAGCATCAGAGCTTGATTCAGCCAAATGGCTGGTTTATAAATAGGAAGCCATACGGGAACATGGATTCAAGTTAGATTGTAGGAACTGCCTCCAACATTGTGTCCATGGGAGAAGCAAGGCCTTGAAGCCCAGGGTGGGGGTGAAGGGGACCAGAGTAAGAATCTAGATTCTGATCCCACTCTGTATTTGGGGTAAAACATATAAATTCATTGAGTATCTATGTTCTTGTTTTTTGTTTGTTTGTTTGTTTGAATGCATTTGGCACCAGACCTAACAATCTAAGTTATGCTGCTAGTCCCTGGTGGAAGGAGGAAACCAACTCTGCAAGTTATCCTTGCACCTGAACCTGCACCATGGTATATGAGTTACCCCCTATCACGTACATACACAAACACAAACACACACACATACACACACACACACACACACACACACACACACACAAATGTAAAAAACGAATCGATCATTTCTACCTAATGAGTATAAATATTTAATACATTATAATATACATTTAATAACTTCCAATACAATATGGCAAGAATTATAGAGAGCTATGACTATTGTGACCCCCATGGGAATTTTTTAATGATCCTTTTGAAAGGAAGTTTGTTTGTTTGTTTGTTTGTTTTCATTTAAATGGTATCAAAGACCTTGTCAGCTTCCCAGACAAGAAGACAGTTACAACTAGTTGGGCGATGAGTGTGTGAGTGAGACAAGTCATGCCTAAATATTATCCTTCATTATTTATCTTTCTGAAAAATTGGGCTGTTGTGAAACCAGGCGAGATCGACATTTAATCTAAATTTTTATTCCAGGTTGTTTAAGTCACCTTCATGAAATGAAAACCTTAAAGTGAATATGGTGGCTCACATCTGCTACCCCAGCATTTGAGAAACTGAGGCAGGCAGATCAGGAGTTCAACACAAGCCTGGGATAGTGAGACTGTGTCCAATAAAAAAAAATAGGTCTTGAGAGGGCTAGTGAGATTGCTCAGTGGTTAAGAGCACTCACTGCTCTTCCAGAGATCCTGAGTTCAATTCCCAGCAACCACCCTGTAATAGAATTTGATTCCCTCTTTTGGTGTGTGTCTGAAGACAGCTACAGTGTACTCATATACATAAAATAAATAAATCTTTAAAAAAGAAAAATAGGTCTAGAGAGATGGCTCAGCAGCTTAGAGCACTGACTGCTCTTCTAGAGGACCAGGGTTCAATTCCCAGCACATGGCAGCTTACAATTGTCTATGATTACAGTTCCAGGGGACCCAACACTCTCACACAGACATGAATGCTGACAAAACAGTAATGCACATTAAATAAAATTAAATAAAAAATAAAAACAAACTAAACTTTGATGTCCTGTTGACAGTGACTTGTATATTTAAAAACTCTTTTGCCTGATATAGCTCTCTCCTGAGAGGCTCTGCCAGTGCCTGACAAATACAGAGATGGATGCTCACAGCCATCCATTGGACCGAGCATAGGATCCCCAATGAAGGAGCTAGAGAAAGGACCCAAGGAGCTGAAGGGGTCTGTAGCCCCCTAGGAGGAACAACAATATGAACTAACCAGTACCCCCCCCAGAGCTCCCAGGGACTAAACCACCAACCAAAGAGCACACATGGTGAGACTCATGGCTCCAGCTGCATATGCAGCAGAAGATGGCCTAGTTGGACATCAATGGGGGGGGAGTCCCTTTGTCCTATGAAGGCTCTATGCCCTAGTATAGGGGCATGCCATGGCCAGGAAGCAGGAGTGGGTGGGTTGGAGAGCAGGGGGAGCAATGCCAAGCCTCCAAAACGCTGGGAGGGAGGGCATTTCCTCAGCTTGGTGCCTGTGCACCACACCCATGTCAGCCCAGTCTGGGCCCTCAGTGGAGAATGAAGGAAAAGAAGTACTGAGCAAAGATGAAGTCAGTTTACCATGCAGACCCCAGTAACAGCTTCAGCTGGGAGACCTGAAACTAGAAGTTGTTCTTCAGTAGAGTCTCCTGCTCACTCAGAAGCCAGACCAGAAGCTGAATCACTCCTGTTTTCATAGGTCGGGGCAGCTTTTCGCAGCTGGAACAATGCCAGGAGGATGACAGTCACCTGTCAGGCCTACCTAGAGCTGAGCAGAAACACCTTCAGGTAAGAGCATCCAAGCAGCACAGCCAAGCATCTTCCACCCTCTCCAGCACATCCCACTCCTTCATTGTCCTTTCTATTAAGCAGAAAAGCTCCCCGGGGGTCAGGATTTGGATCTCATTTGCTCAATACTGTATTCCCAGACCTACTGGTTTCGAATACATAGATAAACGTTGAGGTAAATTCCAAATTCGTGTCTTTACTGAATCAACTCCAAAATAGATACTTATTCCCTTCCTGATGACCAAGGTCATAAACAGAAACCAGAACAACCTCCCCTGGGCTAGTCCTCAACCTGAAAAGACTCATGCTTCCATCGTGAAATAGAAACAGTTTGTTTTTAAACGTTTTTCTTACTCTTTTTAAACTTTGTGCTATAAAATCTTACTTAATATTTAAACTGTAGGATATTACCTAATTTCTGTGTTTGTTGAAAGAAGTCTTCTCCCCTCTGTCAGAAGCTCTGGTAACTTGCAGGGTGAAGGACTCCCCCTTCCCTCTCAGTTGTCACCAGAGACATTGTTCATTCCTTGGTCCTTCCCTTTGGGTGTGAGGAGATAGGCCAGGGAGGGAGGAACTTGCCTGATCACTTGGTAAGCAAAGGGTGGATGAAAACCAAGGCCTTTCACTTCACCTCAGCCAAGCAGTCCATAATCGCGCTTGCTCTGCCTTTGCCAGTCAGTCCCAATAAATCATTGCCATTGTCCACAAATATTTTCATAATGACCTGAGACATTCAGACAGCTATCATTCCATTCTGGTGGTGGGAACATCAGGTCTCCTGCTGTTGGCTGTGTCTGTTCACTAGAACCACTGCTCACCCAAGTTTTCCTCACAGTGCTTTTGAATGTGAATTAGCAAGGGCATCCTTGAAGTTAGTTCTTCTTACCAGGACACAGTGTAAAGTCACACAAGACTACCCAGATCACTGTCTCACCTCTTTGCCATTGCTGTCTGTCAACCGGATCCCAAATCCAGGTCTCCTTCAAAGTTCTAAAATAAGCCCTATGGGCTGTGCACTTTATTCCTCATATTTTCTATGTGTGTAAAGTGTTTTGAATCTATGGGTTACCTGCTTGTGACAAATTTAAACACCAAAACCAAATGTTAATCCACACACTGTTCAAGAGACAAACAGATTTCTTGCATGAAAATAATAGAAGACATTTAGTTCAAGAGACAAACAAATCTCTAGTCCAATTGCCTCTAACCCCAAGACTTACATCTGACTTTGTGAATTGTACATTACCTGTACAATTACATTTAACATTAAGAGATTTTGGTAGCTGGACAGTGGTGGCTCATGCCTTTAATCCCGGCACTTGGAGGCAGAGGCAGGCAGATTTCTGAGTTTGAGGCCAGCCTGGTCTACAGAGAGAGTTCCAGGACAGCCAGGGCTATACAGAGAAACCCTATCTCAAAAACCGAGAGAGAGAGAGAGAGAGACAGAGACAGAGACAGAGACAGAGAGAGACAGAGACAGAGAGAGACAGAGACAGAGAGAGACAGAGACAGAGAGAGTTCGGTAAAAATGTCTCAATTCCTGTTAATTCAGCTGATCTTTGCCTCAGAGGACAAGTGTCTAAACAATAGGAAAACCATAAACCTAGTAGAAGAGAAGAGAATCCTGACATTTGGATATTTTGAATATTTGAATATTTTGGTAGAGAAAAGGGCTCAATGAATGTGTCTTAAAGAAAATTAATATTGTTTTGCCATCCAACTCTTTAACTGTTCCATTATTTTGGTTGTATTCATTGGGAGTGAAGATTGTGTTTAGTGGCTGGGGCACAAGCATTTGCCAACCCATCAAGGGTCAAAATTCTTCTATGCTATTTGCTAAGCCTTACCTTGGCAAGTTAATAAGCTTATTAGTGTCTTAGTTTTTTCATCTGTGCATGGAGTAATAGCATCTAAGTTGTGGAATGTTGGTAAGGATTAAATTAAATGAGATGACACAAATAAATCACTCAGTACAGCTGTGTTTAGTACGTCATAGTCACTCAGACACTGTTCTTGCCATTATCATCAACATCGCTTTGTAATTAATCCCTTGGCTTTCCCACCTGCTTTTAATTTAGCTACAAAAAAAAAAAAAAAAGCCTATTTTCCCACAAGTAATTTGTATGGCAGTCCCAGAAGGAACTAAGATACATTACTACACACACACCAAATTGTCAATATACTTTTGTTTTATAAATAGAATCTTCCATAACACTTACTTACTTAGCAGCTGGTGATAGAATTTTTATCTATCTCTAAGGGCATGTGGCATTTATATTCTATCTACTGTGAGTTTTCTTTGCATTTCCATCATTTTTAAAGGATACTATGTATGTAAGCATCAAGGGGGATTATTTGGGTTAACATAATCTTGTCACACCCATGTGGTCCTAAACCTATATTATAAAGCAGTCAGAGTCCTTTCATGGTTGCAGGCAAGTCATTTCACACATACCCCCTCCAGTGGGCATCAATTTTCTAAATCATAAAAAGATAGTCTTGCAATTAGCCTAGTAGTTTTTAGTTGTTTGGGTACAAGACTCACTAGTAGACCTAATATCTTTATTCAGTGCCTTTGGAGATCAGGAGCAAGCATATACAAACACATAAAACACTTTCAGTTTCAAAAAGTCCCTGACCCCCTCTGAGGCTCATCTTTGAACCTCAAGCAAAGAATCCTCAGGCTACAATAAATCTTTCCACTTTTTCTACCGAAATTCTAAACCATATGACTAACACATATTCTTTAAAACAATGGAATTGAAGTTGTTTCCTAGATAAACTTTTAATCTATACTTTCTGAGTGCAGTCTCATATCTTACCATTCTGACCAATGGCAGTTGTCACCCCAAATGTGCTGAGGGTTACGCTATCCCCAGGGAAACATTTGCAAGTCAGACCCTTATACAGAACTTAAGTAATCACTTAACTTTAGTTCCATAAGAAACTAGTAATAGACTTTAGACACCCCAGACTCTGAAGTGGTTATCACAAGATGTACTCATTATATTCTTAGATCCAACTACTTTGATCTAAGTGACATTGTCCACTTTTATAAAGCAGAAGGCTGGTCAAGAGTAAGAGGAAAGGTTTGGTGATCATAAAATATCTTTAATGGAGGCAGAAAGAATAGTAAAAAAGGGAAAACACCCCAGACATCAGATGACAAAGGTGTATTCATGTTTTAAAATTCTGACCTTTCAGGTGGTCCTTATTTATGTATTGAATCCAGAGTATTCCAACCTCTCACACAACAAACAGTATCTCTCACACTTATACTAGTAGACATAGGCACACATAAGCACACCTAGTAACATGGTTGGTACCACCTGAGCTCACACTAAAGCTCTGGACTGAATATCATGGATTTAAACTAAAGACATTACTCAGTCAGTATCATAGGAAGATTTCTGAAGTGAGTCTCAGGACTCTCACCCTTGAGTGACATCCTTCCCTCCAGTACAGGCAGAATCCATGAATATGACCATGTAATCAGTGTGGCAAGTGGCTTGGGCAGGTGTCAAAGTGTTCTCAGATCAGATCAATTGAAAGAGGTCATCTGAAGTAGGTCTGTCTTTGCCACCTGAGCCCTGTACATCCACATCTGGAGTTCAGAGAAAGGAAGCACAAGGGTCGAGGGGCTGTGCCATTGCCGAGTAAACACTGAAGAAACAAGGTGGTAACAGAAAGAACAGTCTCCTGCTCACAGCCAGGGAGGGATGGACTTCAGTAACCTCAAGCAACTAGTTTCTTCCAACAAACAGAATGAGGTCGGGAGTGGACTATCCAGATAGAAACTCAGGCCTGACAATGTCTTGATTGAGTCTTGTGATAGCCTGAGCAGATGCCATAGAGGACTCCTGTCCTACAGAACTATGAGCTAATGGATGGATGTTGTTGGAAGTCGTCAAATGTGTTATCTGTTGCCCAGCAACAGAAAACTAACATGCTGAGGAAAGATGTTTGTCTTCATCCCTTTCAATGCCCCAAATCATTTATCTTCAAACTGATTTGCTTGAGGAATAAAATAAAGTTGTGAGCGTCAGGTATTTGTGGAACTGCATGTATAGGGATTAGTAAAATGACTGCAATTTGATTCTTTAACAATTCTTTAAGTCAGTGGAGACCACTAAAGAATAGAAATGAAGCATTTCAACAGGCTTGGTGTACCACTGGCCACATAGCATACAGCACAGTGTACATTTGCCTACATTTTAATGTGCACATGTAAGTTACTTTTATAAAAATTTTTATCATCTACTATCAGTACACATTCAAGCCCTATCATCTGACAACATAATATGTTTCACAAATGAATTGACCATTTCTAATGTAGTTTTCTCCTACATCAAATGAACAATACTGGATTTTTATTTTGAATCTTGAATTTCTTTAAGGTATTTTCATACAGACATCAAATATTTATTGAACCTCTGCTATGTATCAGACATGCCCAAAGATCTTCAGTATATAAAGGTGATTAAAATAGAAAATAGATTTGACTTAAAAAGTTTAGTCTAACAGAACTTACATATAAGAATTATACACATATTACCATATATTATAACATCTATGCATACATAATTAGACATGCATAAATGAATATATTCACATGTAAAATTAAGATAAAAGCTTCAGATGTAAGACTCTCTTTCATCCTTAAGAACCACTATGTTCATAGCAGCCTTATTTATAACAGCCAGAAGCTGGAAAGAACCCAGATGCCCCTCAACAGAGGAATGGATACAGAAAATGTGGTACATTTACACAATGGAGTACTACTCAACTATTAAAAAGAATGAATTTATGAAATTCCTAGCCAAATGGATGGACCTGGAGGGCATCATCCTGAGTGAGGTAACCCAATCACAAAGGAACTCACACAATATGTACTCACTGATAAGTGGATATTAGCCCAGAAACTTAGGATACCCAAGATATAAGATACAATTTGCTAAACTCATGAAACTCAAGAAGAACAAAGACCAAAGTGTGGACACTTTGCCCCTTCTTAGAATTGGGAACAAAACACCCATGGAAGGAGTTACAGAGACAATGTTTGGAGCTGTGACGAAAGGAAGCAAGATTTTGCTGAAAGGACCCAGATGTAGCTGTCTCTTGTGAGACTATCCCGAGGCCTAGCAAACACAGAAGTGGATGCTCACAGTCAGCTATTGGATGGATCACAGGGCCCCCAATGGGGGAGCTAGAAAAAGTACCCAAGGAGCTAAAGGGATCTGCAACCCTATAGGTGGAACAACATTATGAACTAACCAGTACCCTGGAGCTCTTGACTCTAGCTGCATATGTATCAAAAGATGGCCTAGTCGGCCATCACTGGAAAGAGAGGCCCATTGAACTTGCAAACTTTATATGCCCCAGTACAGGGGAACGCCAGGGCCAAAAAGTGGGAGTGGGTGGGTAGAGGAGTGGGAGGGAGGGTATGGGGGACTTTTGGGATAGCATTGGAAATGTAAATGAGGAAAATACCTAATAAAAAATATTTAAAAAAAAAGAATAAAGTCCTATACACTCGATTACAGTGTTACAACATTACAGTTGACACTCAACACCATTAAGAATCTAGAAATTCCACATTCCGATTCTCATTCTGCTAGTGGCTCATCAGGGCAGCAGTGTGCAGAGCCAGTCCCAGCCAGTCTGCTGCCTGTAATTCTAGCCAAATGCCCATTTCCCCACCAGCCATGTCATTAATCAAGTTTCAGGTTTAGTTGCTGTCTTAGTTTGCTTCCTGTTTCTGTGAAAAAACCACAGGCCGAGGCCTTTTACTGCTTAACACGAACACATTTCTGATTACTGAGAGACTTCAGTTCAAAGAGACATGTCCTTGTTTTAGCTCAGGTCATTGTATAATACTGTATTTGTCACAGCAAGTTCAAAGCAAGGGAAAGTGCATGCAATTAGCATGGACGGCAGGAAACATGGCACAGGACCACTGAGCAGGGTTGGGGAGGTGAATGATGGTATGCAACGTGTACAGAGATCAGGGTCTCAGAAACAGAAGGCCATCAGCATGGTTTGTGACTCAGGAAAAAAAAAGAGCAACTTGTGCGACTTCCAAATGTGCTTCCTAGCTTTGTCCATTTAAGTAATTTATTTGCCAATTTTCAATGTATCAAAAAACTTACTTTAGTAATGTGTCTCTGAATAGTCTAGCAAAGTCAAATGAATTCAACAGCCTTTAAGGATATTTTATTTTAGATACTTTAAATGAAGCACTGTTTATTTAATTTTTTAAAATTACATAGGCACTTGTATAATGAATCCTAGTTATTTTATTCCTCACTTTCCTCTGATGCCCCTCCCTCTCCTGATGGATCCCTTCTTCTCTACATGTCACATTTCTACTTCTGTATGTGTGTATGAGAGAGAGAGAGAGAGACAGAGACAGGGAATTTACTTACACCATCTTGCCAATAACAGAAGTATTTTTAATATACTACTTGTATTAATTCATACAGAATGTTATACATGCATACAATATATTTTGATCATATTCACCTTCCACTACTCCCCCTAATACCTCCAAGATCCACTCTCCAGCCTCCTCATTCCCACCCAATTTCCTGACCTTTAAAGCTAACAACAACATTGAGTCCAATTTTTGCTATCCATATTCTTGTGGGTGTGAGTCGTCCACTGGAGAACAGACAACTTACCAAGGGCCACTGCCCTAAAGAAGACTAAATCTCCCTCCTCTAAGGGCCAGCAACTGTCAATAGCTCTTCAGCTAGAGGTGGGAATGCTGGTCTTCTGGCAGATTTGATCTTATGTAAGACTTGTGCAGGCAACTACAGCTATTGAGTTCATGAGTGGCCTATTTGACCCAGTCCTTCCTTACCTCTGGCCCTTCCAGATCTTCTACTTCTGTATGATGAGATGATATAGCTATCTCATTAAGAGCTAGCTGCTCTCCATTACTTATCCTATAAAATTTGGTCTTAGATGCTGCCTCCGTTGTTATATGAAGCATCTCCAACTATAGGTGTGTGCAGCACTCATCTGTGGCTAGAGACCTGCGTATTGGGAAGGCAACTAGATCATTTAGCAAAACAATAGCAGTCGATTCCCCACGAGGGACTATGATCTCTCAGCTGTGGACTCTTGGCCAGGTTTACAAATCCAGGCATGAGTTCTTTCCTATGAAACAGGCCTCAAGACCAATAAGAAAATAGTTGGTTATACCCACAACAGTCATGGAACCATGGTACTAGACAACTCCTGTGACCTTAAAGCAGCTGTTCTCAACCTATGGATACTGACCCCTTTGGGGTTAAATGATCCTTTCACAAGGGTTGTATATCAGATTTTTATGACTCATAGAAGCAGCAAATTAAAGTTATAAAGTAACAATGAAAATAAGCTTCTGGATGGGGGTCACCACAACGTGAGGAACTGTGTTAATAGGTCACAGCATTAGGAAGGTTGAGAACCACTGCCTTAAACTAAAAACCCTAATAAACACAAAGTACCTGTGACACTCAGTTTTGATTACTAGTTTTATCTAGTTAAGGGCTATGTAGAGGAACCAGCAATTCGGTGTTTTGTGGTGTAGCTCCAAATTTGATTCTAGAGAACAGATATAAATCTGAATAAGCTGAATGGGAAGATACGTTCTTAATGTAGGGGGTACCAACATATTGCTTTGAGACCCCCCCAAAAGACAAAAAAAGGAATTATTCTAACTCTACCTTAGCATGGAAACACCCTTCCTCTCCTACAGTTAAACATCAGAACTCAATGGGGCACAGCCTTTGGACTCCCAGACTTGTCTCCTTGGCCCCCTCCAGATTCCCAAACGTTTGCTTGGCCTAAAAGACCCTTCTGGCATTCAAGAGTCTCCAGCTTGCAGATGGTCTGTTATAGAACCTCTTCGTCTCCGTGATAACTTGAGCTGATTCCCCTAGCAAATTGTCCACCTGTCATTATTCTCTCTGGAGATCCTTGACAAATATACTCCTGAGGTGTAGCTTGCCTGGCCACTGATAATTGAATTAAATGGCTGGTAGCATTGAGCTGACAGAATAGGAAAGGAAGCTGTGATTGTGTGTGGTTTCAAATTGTTTTACCTTTTGTTTTCAATATTTCTCCCAGTTGCTACAGAGTTGGTGACATTTATCATTCTTTTTAGCAATCCACACCTGAGCCCTATGGTAATGGAGAAGGTTCCTAATGAGCCAGAGCCTGCTTCCTGCTAGGAGAGCTAAAACTACCGGCTCTTCAGTTCCTTAGCCCCCTCCACAGCTAGAGTAGGACTATGAATTACAAAAAAAAAAAAATTCATAAAACACTACAAACATAACTTTCTAATGTTCCTCAAGTTTTGTTATGAAAGAATTTGGGATGTTATTTTCCTAGACCTTGTTATGATGTCCCCCACCTCTTCCCTGCCCCGTTCCAGCTTTAAAGACCTTTCCCTGAAAGCTCTCAGCCTGGCACCACCAAACCCTTCACACCTGCATAACCAGGGTGCCTCTCCCTTGTGTCTGTACCAAGCTGGTCATTAATGAGTGGATTAAGTGAAATTTTAAAACTGAACTTCAAGTCCTTAAATGTCGCCATGGGAAGGAGGGGGAAACAAAGGGTAAACTGGTCAACGAAAACATGGTAGAAAGTGCTTAAAATCCCACTCAATTTTTATTAACTATATCGCTGGGGGCGGAGCACATTTTAAGTATCTTTAGAAAATCAGTTTCCTAGGCTAAATTTATTTCCAATGCTGTGACTTTAACCTAGAAGGAAATGAGGCCAAAATAAGTACAAGGGCCAGAAGTTAAAGGGTCAGAAGGTGGCCTCTCCCCGCTGTGCTCAAGAGTCTCAGCCCTAACACAGCTAAGAATTCCTGAAGGAAACTGACATTGTCTGATTGTGTTTTAGAAAGGCCTAGGTACCACCAGATCAACTTAAGTGTAGTTATCTGTGTGCAGCAGGGGCCATGGTAGAGGAGATTCCAAGCCGTCTAGTCTATCTCTTTGTTTCCAACAGCAGTCCTGCAGCAGAATAGAAGACAGTCACAGTAAGATAAAGACCTTCTGGTTTGCCCTGGGGTTCAGGACAAAAATGTGACTCTTGTCAGGTAGCAATACATTTCTGTTCTTGTTTCTACATACCCTTGCTTGAGCATCAGTAATGGAGGTCAATAATAATAATAATAATTAATAATAATAAAATCCACTTTCAAGAAGATAGATTTTACATGACTTCTCTAGTATAAATGCTACAGTTAACTATGGGAGTACTGTCTCCCGATAACCAGAGTGGATCAGATAACCACTCTGCAATTAGCTATCTGTGGCTGTGATCTGGTTAACACCCATCTCTGTGTTTCCTTGTGTGTTCCCTCAGTGCCCAGCAATTTCTCACCTGGGACACACCTTAGAAGATGCCAATGCTGCTGGACCGTAAAACCCTGGGGTTGAGCTTCTAGGTCTGCCTTTCGTGAGCTCTTTGTGATTGTCAAGTATACTGATGTTAGGGAACCGCCGCTCTGAAGTAGTCAGGACTACTCACCGGGAACTGAAATCACTTGTGTTGTAAGCTTCTGGTCACATGAATATGACCCAAAGGTCGGGGTAAATCCAGGGAGATTAGGAGCTCATCTGCTAGGTGTGTTCCATGCTGCTGCTCCAAACCTAAGAGCAGCACCTCCCACGTGGGCCTCTTTCTCTTTGACACTTCTAACTTTTAATTAGTCACCACTATAGAGAGATTTGCTGTAAGTCCACCAAACTGTCTGAAATGCAATGGATCATTTCTGCTTGTGTGGAAGATCCTGAACAAAAGTGTTATGTTTGAGTCACTTTAGAATCCTGGCAACTAGAATTCACCTAGATCCAGCAGGATTTCTCCTTTTTCAGATAGCCTGGAATATATTTTGTGTTTCCCTTTGTTTGGAGGAGGGAGAAGGTCTTGCTTGATACCCGAAGTCTGGCTCTGAGCTCATCACCCGCCTGCCTCACCCTCCCAAGGGCTGAGATTAAAAGTATGCACCACCATGAAATCTATTTTAACATTGTTAAAGGCTTTGATGTAAATGTAGTCTTCAACTGGCAAGAGAAAATAAGGAGGGAGGGTATGTGTGTCTAAGAGAGAGAAGGAAAGACATTTCCTCTCCTCCGCAAAAGGATAACCAAAGTTAGACACGGCAAATGTTAGATAGATGGGTCTGAGTACTACATAGCCCAAAGACACCTCAGAGGTGAGAACAGCAATCTGCCCAACAGAAAGGGGGCTTCCAGACAGACGGGTTGTCATAGGATGTCATAAAGAACAGGCAAGAGCTGAAAGCTTGAAATAGAGAGGCTGTGAACTACAGAGCCTGAGATCGCTAAATATGATTGGTTCTCTTCAAACTCATAAATACTGATAACAGAGAGAAGCGTTGCCCTTAGAACAGCTGGTAATGCAAACCCCATAATCAAAGCATGAACTGAAATTTGAGTTGGCCGTCATCACGGGACACATAACCTCAGAGGTGACACTGGACTGCGTGTGCATGTGCGTGAGTGAGCACTGCAAGTGTAATCGCTGGCCTTCGGCTTGGGACAACGTGGCAATTGCAGGTGGTGAAAGGGGGATTATCAGCTTTCTGGTAGCTAAGAGTCAGGTGGCTCCAGCTTTGTAAAGTGGGTCAATATTTGGACAATTGATTTTTCCCCCAGTCCTTTCGGTTTCCAAATGTTAAAGGAAAGGGCAGACACCGCATTGGTTGTGAGACCCCGGAGAAAGAGCCGGGTGAACCCGAGTCACCTTCCTCGGCTGCCATCATGAAAAAACAAAATCTCTAGTATTAAAACCAGAAACTGAGAGAACAAGACGAACTCCATCTGACCCAAGCTGCTCTCTTTCTAGTGACACAGGAATCAGGGAGCAAATGACCTGCAAGTATCACATCAGAGAAGTTAGTACAAGTTAGATGCAGTCCTACTCGAGTGACGCCGTTGGTTATTTTCAGGATATTTTACTGAGAAATTTCATATTTCTAGAAAAATCAACTGAGAGGCATTCCTCCTAAATATGCTTTATGTTTTGAGGTCGTGTGTGTGTGTGTGTGTGTGTGTGTGTGTGTGTGTAGAAAAGAAGTGCTTTTGAGAAATTAACATACCAGTTAAAATTCTCTAGGAACTTTCTAGGCCATGTAAACTCACAAGGAATGAACTCACCAAATATTTCTTGAACACGTATGTACCAGGTAGGAGCCTACAGCTTTATTTTAAAGAAACTGACAACCCATAAAAGAAGGTAGACACCTGAGCAAATATTTAATTAGACTCAATAAAATAGGGTATTATGGTATAGGTATATAAATACAGCACCCAATTCTTGAAAAATAAAAATTATTATAGTCGAGAATATTTTGTGGCTTCAGTTAAAAAACAGCATTAATAAATCATTTTCATTATATGTATTCGAACCACCAAAAACAAAGCTGTATATGAAACGGTGAAAAGCAAGGAAAAAAAAACTTTGAAGAGAGATTTCATTTCACAGATGGTCATTTCTTGATTGGATTACTGAAAAGAAAACAGCTCATGGTAGAAAGAAGTATATAAACCGCAGAGCGCTTCTTAGATATCAGCAGGAATTGTACTGGGTTTGGGAGCCACAGAGCCAAGTCCCTGAGGATTCACTGTCTTCTGAGAAAGGAAATAAGTAACTATAGTACACCAATGTTACAAACTATGCACACAAGGCTGTTTTGTGGTAGCTCAGAGAGTCAGGTCTTCTTGGAGAATACAAACAAGAGGCACAAGAATGATAAGTCCAAACTCTTGAAATAGGAAGCGGACTTAGAACCCACTGTTGACAACTGAGGCTGGCACAACGCTGGCAGGTGTGGATTTGCATACAAGTAGCTGCTTCAGGTAGGGTAGGGCGGCACCTGCAGCCACAAACACAGGTGTTTGGCATCATTTTTGAAAATTTAGCTACTAAATTACAGTCTCCGGTTCTCAACTTCCAAGCACTTCTGAATATTAACCTGGCCTTAGGCTCCATCTTCCTCCAAGAGAGCCAGGAATTTAATACCAGGCAAGGAGCTACAAAACCCAAATAAAGCTAATTCCCATTGTTCTTGTCCATGCTCATGGAACCACCACACAGCTAAGCTGAACTAAACCCAGAGCTGGGCCTGAAACCCCAAACAACTGAATAGAGATAGGTCAAAAGCCTTACTTTTTGGATAACTCTGCCTTAGGTTGTATAAACATCTACATGTTGATACAGGGATAAAGCCATCCAAGAATGAGAGACTAAAAATACCTCAATCATCTTTTCATCTTTTATTTTAAGTTAAAATTGCACAGTTTTAGATTAAATAACTAAAAAAGGCCAATCATCCTTTTTTAATATAAAAAATTTTCAGTCAGAGGATTATATAGAATACATATACCATGCACCTTTTCAATCTGCCAACCCCCAACACACACACACACACACACACACACACACACATCTCCTTTAGACTCTGAGAGGAGCACCCTCAGAAATCTTTTACACACAGATGATGTCTCCATAACTGTTTCTACAAGGTTAAATATAAATACTTATTAGTATGAAAAAATTACACTCCACTTTGTTTCAAAATTAACAACTTTTTTTTTACAAAAAATATTAACTTATTTTTTTCCACTGAATTTTTTCATTATGTGCCTTTATTAAATGCCAGTGTTATCTGTTGCATCTTTTGCCTGTTTCCCCCATTTGTCTATGGTTGTTATTATTGACTTATGGTCATTTTAAACAGTGTGAGTGGCAATTCTGTCTGTGATGTCACGATGAAAAGGCAGAAAAATAGCAATCACAAATTCATTCTGGGGTTTGGGCTATAAATGAGACCTATCTTATCATAACATTTCTATTTGCCTATGCTTTTCCTACTTCGTGCAGGCAGCTCTGCCCATCGCCAGCTCTGGTTTCTGTTCCTATCACCAGTGTGTGCCTTCTGGAGACAGACACAGTGGTGAGGAAACAAGAACAGGTGACACAGTGTCTTACTTCAGCGACACTGACTTGGTAGCCATTCATAGCACTGGGACAGAAGAGTGAAGAGGCAGGTGTGAGAATGGAAGAAATTGTCAGGTTCTGAGTTTGGTGTGCTGACTTTCAGATTTCCACAGAAGAGCCTAGTAGCCGCGTCCAGCAGAATGTTGAAAGTATCATCAACATAGCTGAAGAAATAATCTACCCCATCGGCATTTGCGGCCTAAGCATGGGGGTTTACGTTCACTTTCGGCTTATAATCTTCCCAATCTTTTCCTCTGGGTTGGACATGGCCAACAGTAATCTTTAATCAGAATGTCTGTGATCATCTCCCCCCCCCCCACACCGTCCCCCCGCCCTGGCCCTTCACAAAATTGGGCTTGGTGGGAAGTGAGGGACACACATAATGATGAACACCAGTTTCTTCAGCACTGTAGCTACCCAGCAAACGCTCCAGTTATACAGATAGCTACCCGTAGGTTACCCCGAGTACATTGCAATGTTGTAGCTGCCTTGGAGTCTCCTGTGCTCCTATTAAATAACTCAAATAAACTCACCGATTCAGTCCGCTCATCCTTTACAGAATCACTTCTTTGTATCATCTCAAGGAGAATCATACAACAATTAGACTGGAACTTAGCCATCGGCTCAAAACCACTTGATATCAAGGTCCTAGAATCAGTCAGAGAAATCCTTCTGGCGAGCTTACTATTTCGCAGATCTTTTGTTCTATGACTGCAGAACAAGTTTCCACAAATTTTTAAAATGACTATTGATGTAAGCATTCAGCCCAAGCTCCTCAAAGGGGGTCCTATCTTCCTACTGGCCCCAATTTCAAACAACTGATCATAGCAAACATGGGTGTTATAGCAGCTACCATGCTCCCTGCTCTAAGACATTTTTATAGTTTATAGATGTGGACAGTTATTGGATACAATTATCAACATCTATAATTAATTCACTAGCTTAATGCTTACACAAACTTTTCCTGAGCCCATCAAATTTTTACATCTAGATACTGAAGCTTGGCAAGTCTGATTGGCCCGCCCGAAAATCATATGGATAGCAAATGATAGGTCCCAGATTTAAATAATGTCTGCCTAGAGCAAGAGAGCCTGATGGTCATTCAAAGATAAGAACTATATTTAAACGCTGAGCTCAGGAAGGGGTCTGGGCTAGAATGGGGACATGTAAGACCCACTTGCAGAAGGTATAGAAGTTGAATAGTAGTAGACTGGCTACATGAACATGCAACTTGAATTGTTATAAAAAGGACTATCCTTGGTTTCATGTAGTCAACGTGACATCCTTAACTATCATTGACCAAGGGACCCTGCAGTTTCAGTTTGCATTAGACTTTGAAAATTATATGTCTAGGTGAATGACATTGCTCAGGGGATGTGACTAAATTGAGAATAACGGCAAGGCAAAGGACAGAATCCTGGCCAGCACAACTTGACAGTGTTGGCCATAAAGACTGCAGAAAGCAGGAAGAAACCAAATGGGAAGGGATGGAGCAGAAAGTGAAGGACCAGTTTTACAAGGGGCAGATCAAGTGCTGATTCTCAGAATGAGACCTTTGTCTTTGGACAGGCTAGAACACATGAAGCAAATCTGCCAGAGGTTAGTTTGAACCAGACCAGGAAGTCACAAAATCACAGAATCTATCTGTGGAAGGCTTTTGGTTATGAAGGGACAGGGCCTGGAAGGTGATCAATGGCCAGGTCCATCAATTTTATGCTGATACAAATCGAGAGATGATACAGAAGAGCCAGGGAAGACAGAAGACAAGGACACAGAAGTTGTTGGCGCTTTCTTCCACTGACACGGGAACAGAACTCCAGGTATGGGGTGAAGAGTTGAGGATCAGTTCCAGCAAGTCAGATAGACAGCTTAGCAGGAGGAAATGCTTAGTGATGGAACCACCTGCATCATGAGCCCGATCTTTGGCCACATCTAGCACTTCCTTCCATAGTTATTATGAATCTAAGATGAAAGTCAATGACGTGCCCATCTCATTGTTTCTAACTTTTCAGAACTATGTATAAAGTAGCCTTCTTCTCAGTTGCTTTTAATCTATTATAGATCTAGAGAGTAGAAAAAATAAAAAGCAAACAGAATTTGATTTTCTGTTTGGGGCAGGATGGGGGATCCCGGTAAGCTGTGTTGTTCATTCTCTGATTAGATTCATCTTTGAACTTGCATCACCTCTGCAAGCCTAGGAAGTTCCAAGACTTTTCACACACAAAATCTCACTGAATCTCCCCAAGACTTCTGTATCACCCTCAGAATCATACAGAAGAGGAAACTGGAGCTCAAAGGGCTAAGGATTAATTTTCAGAAAGCATGCATGATGGCACATATCTATAATCTCAGCATTTAGGATCATGAGTCAGGAAGTTCATGAGTTGGAGGCCAGTCTGATCTACATACTGAGTTCAAGGCTAGCCACATTCATTGAAAGGACTTCATGAATTACAGGAAACATTGCACAGATAGCCCTACCTGATATGCCTTAACTTCTCTAAGTGGTAGATATTGGTGTGTGTGTGTGTGTGTGTGTGTGTGTGTGTGTGTGTGTGTGTGTGTGTGTTGTATGCATATGTGTGCAATATGCATATGTGAGTAGACCTTACCTGTGCATGTGCATGTTGAAGCCAAAAGTTGGTGTCAGGAACAGTTCTCTATCATTCTTCAGATTCTTTTAAAGACAGGGTGAACCTAGAGTTCACTATTTGCACCAGCCTGGATGGTCATCAAGCCCCCATGATCCACCAATATCTACACCCTTGAGGGCTGAGCTTTGCTGGCTCGCTGTCTACCGCTTCCTCAATCTGCTTTCTTACATATAAGCCAGGGTGGCCTGCCCAGGGGTGGCACCACCCACAGTGGGTTTAGCACTCCTACATCCATCATTAATCAAGAAAAGCCTTGCAGACTTGCCTACAGGCAATCTGGTGGGGGTGTTTTCTCAATGAAGTTCCCTTCCCTGATAACCCTTGTTTGTGTCAAGTTGACAAAAAAACAAAAAAAACAAAAAACAAAAACAGGACACACATAGATCTTCACACCAGTGCTAGAGATCCAATCTCTAATCCTCAGGCCCTCATGTTTTCTCAATAAATATTTTACTCAGCCACTTCAGTTCACCTTATAGAGGACCAAGGTGACCTACCCAAAGTCACCCAACCAGTAAGTGAAGTCAAGCTTTTTTTAGCGTAAAAACTCAATCTACCTTCAGAAACTAAGTTCAGAGCTATACTTCTCCAGGGGACCATGTCAGGAATGCAAACATTATCCCCAACAATGCTGTCTGAGGAAGTACAGCCTACAGATGGAACTTACAGATGGACAAAAGTAGAATTGGGAGTTTTCCTCAAAGAAGGTATAGATAAAGAAACAAACAAACAACAAAAGCCACGAAGATTTGGATACAGGTAACTGTTGTTCTGTAGGAAGCTGTCCAAGTTGGGAGACCGCTCGTGGGCTTACCACATGGCAGCTGTGAACACCGAATGGAGAAAATGAAAGCAACACCAGCCTCTCTCATTATAAAAAGAAATCCCCCGGAGGTCAGGATAAGGACAAGCAACTCAGCCTGAAGCCGCAGAAATCCAAGGGAGCCAGAGGCCAAAGCCTCAAAAACTAGGGGAGCCTTGGAAACCAAATCTTAATGAAGAGTCGGGCCCTAGAAGAAAACAAAATGCAAAAGGTCCAGTTAAAAACAAAATAAGTTAATAATTCTAGGCCTGTTCTAGAGTCTCTTCTATAGACAATTGGCTCAAATCTCCGTGGAGCCTCTAAACACTATAACATGCTTTGTAAGCCCCAGGGACAGATATACATGGAACAGGTCAGTCATAACTCAAGGGGCTATCTTTCAAGGAGAATTTCTTTTTGGCGTAACTAAGCAATGACAGCAACAGCAAGTTCCCAGGACCATGAACTCCAGACAGTGACTTTTACACAAGTTTCCATCCCTACTCACAATGCCTCATTCCTACCTCCATGGCTACAACCTGACCCCTGAATCTCTTTGCAGAGCTTCAGGCCAGAGTTCAGCACCACCTCCTCGCACCTCACACTGATCTCTTCTTCCTGGAAGCTTGCTGAACCTAAGTGAGAGGTAACTTAGGCACCAGCCACGGCCTTCATTCTTACAGGAGCAAGAGGAGATGATAAGTTTCTATAGGAAACTGTATGTTGAGTGTGTGCATGCACGCATGGACACACGTATATTCTCACACTCCTCACACATGCCATCGGCAGCTAATCTGAAGTTGATTTCCTGAAGGGAGAACCCGAATTGGAAGACTCATCGTGAGAAGATGACATGAGCGGTGAGCATCGCCAGGAGCATTAAAATGGATGAGACGGGTTCTGCTCCTGGCACAAGGCCACCCTGCTCAGGCTGCAGAGATATTGCAGGCCTGCTGGTCCCTCAGCAGCCCTCCAAAGACAGCTGCTATTTGGTGGCTGAATGCATTTCTGTTTGGCATGTGTCCTCCCGTTGTTGAATATCTGAAGTTTGTCATTTACCAAAGCAGACGCGGAAGGATTCAATTCCCAGGGCTTGACTGAAGGCATGGCTGACTAGACAGAATTCTTCCTCAGTAACTTTATCTTACACTATTCACAGTATTTAATGGGGCCATGTTTTCCCATTCATGTAATTTACCTTCCCCAAGCGGATGTTTACAATATCTTAAATGTTTAGAGTAGGATACCACTTTGGAAAATAATTTGTCAGTTCTTAAAAAGTTAAACAGAAACCTGCCAGGCTCGCTCTGCCATCCACTCCCCCTCCCCCCAACTTCCATGTGTTTATGCAAGAGAAATGAAAGCATATGTCCACACAAAGACTTATACAAGAATGTTCTCAGCAGCTTTGTTTATTATAACAAGCATCTAAAAGAAACCAAAATGTCCATCAACCCAGGAATGGGTACACAAATTGTGGTACATGCACACGATGGAATATTATTTGGCAACAAAAAGGGATGGATTATTGATGCAAAGAAAAAGCATCCAAGAATCACAGAGTAAATTATGCTGAGACAAAGAAGCCAGTCTCCCCAACACACACCCCAGCAAAAAATGAATTCATTTTGCCTTCTTCATTACATATAATATAAAATATTAGAAAAGATGAGCTGATCCATAGTAAAAGAGTTGAACACATAAATGACTACAAATAAAGATACTGTTCATTAACTTGATTTTGGAGATGGTTTTATGGATGTATGCATTGTCAAAGCATAACAGTTGCACAATGTTAAGTATGTACTGCCCACTCCATTTCACACATAGAAAATATAAACAAGGTTGGTGAGATGCTTCGTGGGGATTGCTTGGTTAAAATGTTGTACATTAGTGAAATGGGTCAGTCCATAAGATGTTTGCTACAGAAGCGTGAGGACCCAAGTTTGGATCCTCAGCATCCAAGACCAGTGGGGCAGCAATTGATGGCAAAAGGGAGAGTGAGACAGTGAGATGCCTAGCTAGGGCTTGCTGGCCAGACAGTCAAGACCAGACAGTGAGCACCAGGCTTAATGAGAGCTCTTGTCTCCAAAATATAAGGTGGAAAGATTGAAGAAGGCATTAATTCTACTTCTGGACTCATTTTTTGAGCACGTGTGCATGTGTGCTCACGCTCACATACACAAACACATACACACAATGTATAATAATTCATACAATAGGACATTAGGAAATCACAATGGATGCATATTTTGCCTAATCTACTCATTTGCTCCTTAGCCCTCAGATGGAATAAAATGTGCTATCATCTTGTTTTAGCTCGTGTTTGGACAGCCATGTGGTGAGACTTTATTGGTGTAGCTTCTAACATTACTAGAAGATGCAATCTCACAGTGAACTTCCTGATCCTCTGGCTCTTACAATCTTTCTGCCTCCTCTTCCGAAATGTTCCCTGAGCCCTCTGTGTAGGAGCAGTTTTGTGGGTGTATCAGCTGGGACTGGGCACCACAACTCCTGAGTTTTGAATGGTGTGGTTTTCTGTAAGAGGCTCTGTAGGTGGCAAAGAGAAGTGTCCTTGCTCCAGGGTGAGAACTACACTTATATGTGAGGATAAGGACAAATATCTAGAACATACTTAGAAATATATATGTAACAACAATAAAAAAGATACTACTATTTTGAAAAGGAGCAAGGGAGAGAGTAAAGAAAAGGGGAAATGATATAATTATTATATCAAAAGAACAAAAAACAATTTTTAAAAAGTGCTATTATCAAATAGGAAAAATTGGGGTTTCAACTTATATTAATATCTCTCTTCCTCTTGTGGTAGGCATCTAAACACTAATATAGCCAAAACATTAAACAAAGAGTAAATTGAAGATGATATTTAAAGAGGATAATTCATAGATAACTCAAAGATAAGATAGTTTGGAAAGCCCAGCTTGGAAAGAAGGGAGGGATTTATGCATGTCAGAACTTAGAGCAAAGTAACACAAGCGAAGATGTGGTGGTGAGGGACTTGAAGTACCACATAACAAATGATGCACTGTCGAGTGTGTTCATGGAAGAGGCACTGCCTTGCTGAGCTGGAAGGATGCTCCTGTGCTCACCCACCATGTGCCTTAGGAAGTGGTTCGTGATGTCCCCACACAGCATTGTTAGCAACATCTCAGAAGCACTGATGTTGCACAATGATGGTAGCACAATCAACATCGCCTTCAGAGGGAAGCCTATGTTTTCATCCAATGATAATGGAGTCCATGCAATCATTATATTAAAAACTGAATCACAATTTGAAAGCTGTTAACAAGTTTATCAGCCACTTTCTGCAATGTGCGTTTGATGTGTCTACCACTTACATTATTATGCAAAGCAACTTCATACCTTTACAGCCAACCACAAAACTGTAATCTTTTCAGCTAATGTTGCTTGCAATGTCCCAGGCACTGTTTTAGATACTTTAAGTATAAAGCTATATTTAGATAGATATAATTTGATATTTAATATAGATAATATATCTATTATTTTATACATATTATGTAAAGTATATATTTATTTAAATGTTTTATAAATATATTGATATATTTATAAATTTATAAATTATATACAAATGCTCATATATATATATATGTACATATATTTCAACAAATCATATATACAGACTGTAATCTATCTAGTCCACCAATGGCCTGACAGTCTACCAGTGGAAAGTCAGAAAATCTAGTAGTTGGTCATTCCCTGGGGCTGGATGTCTCAGCTGGCCTTCATCTATGTTGGAATACTGAAGAAGTAGGCTCTAACACCAGTGATGGAATGGAATTCCCATTGTGAGCAAAGATAAGCAAGCAGAGAGCAAAAGCTTCTGACTTTTGTGTCTTTTATATAGGCTGACACCAGAAAGTGTGGCCTAGATTAAAGGTATATCTTCCCACCTCAGAATACATGGATAAGGTGGATCTTCCCACTTCAAACAACTCAATTAAGAAAAAAAAAGTCCCTTGCATCTGTGTGAAGCCACTCAGGTTTTAGTTAATTGCCGGTATGGTCAGGTTAACAACCAAGAATAGCCTTCTATCATAACTACTAACATAAACCTGAAAACTCCAGGGCTGTGTTTCACTAGACTATTTAGACCCCTCACCTTGACTTGAGGTGAAAAAGAATCATCTCCCAGTCATCCCCTTCTATTTAATAAAACTAACTCATAGCAAATCCTTAGATGCCTTATAAAGAAAAATTTTAAAACAGCATTTCTCCCTGACCTTCAATCTCACTCTTTGTATTCCAGTGAGATAAAAGACAGAGTTTCTAACAAGAAAATTCAGCAAGATAACTAGTATAAAAACACTAGTCAGAGTCTATTGCATTCCTAAGCATAAATGGAAAATACAATTTTGAAATCTTATTTACCAAAGCCACAAAATTATAAAGTGCACCACAATAAACCTAGCTTAATCTTTATAAGATAGTTATGACAAATTTAAAACATTAAAGAAAATAGTAGGTCCCAAAAATATGTAATTATGATATATATATATATATATATATATATATATATATATATACATATATAATTAGGAAGGCAAAATCATACAGGCAATTTCTGCAAAATATCTATAAGTGCAGTATTTCCCCTTTTAAAAGAAACTACTGTAGACAGTTTAATATCTTTTCACACTAATACAAAGTCTGTACACTAAGTTAAACGGTAGAAACTTATCAAACAGTTCATTGTGGAACAAAGGGGAAGGAACGAAGAAGGGAAGGCTTGGCCCGCAGCATTGCCAGACTTAAGTAACAGAGGAGAGAGAGGAGGTGTTTATGCAGGAACGAGCAGATAGCTGATGAGCAGAATGGAGAATCAGAAACAGATCAAAGGAACAAAGAGAATGCGTTGGAAGGTTTGGCATTAAAAACAAGCTGAAGAATGATAAGCCACTCAAAAAACGGGAACAAGAGGCAAAGCAAAAATAAATTCTAGTCTCAAAACAGTTGTATAACAAACAGTACAAAGATTAAAACTTCAGTGCAAAAAGACTTGCAAAGGAAATACTAGAAACTACGAAACTAGGGAATATGGAGGGTTTTACATTAAAGATACGAAAACAAGCACAGAGCGTGGAAACTGTACCTATAGTAAATGCACTTTTGGGCTCTCTTTGATAGGTTCATTCAAGGGACACCCCAACCATCACACCTAACACTCCCATTCAGCTCTATAAAGCCAGGCGAATCACTGCTTCAATTCATGAAGGTGAGTCAGAATTATCTCTCCAAAGGAGGGGTGATATGAACAAGAGATCTGATATGGGCAGGAAGCACAGGGAAGTGACCACCAAAAGTGGAGGTTACAAATGACCTTGCTTCTCTGTCTGGGAATACCAAAAGGGAACTAACAAAACAGCAGCATAGTTATTGCTTTTAGTGAGATAATGTACGTTTCCATCCCAGAATTCCCGCTCACAGCACAGCAGCTTTCAGGGTGGCAGCCATGCAGCTTTGTAAAAAGCTTTGCTTTTCATCTCTCCTTCCCAACACTCTTGTACCCAACGCTGCTGGCCATCTTACTTTGTCTAAAGCTCCACTCCTTCTTGTGGCTGACCTCTGTGCTGGCCTAACTCAAAGGAGCTTGGCTTTTTTCCCTGTTTCTGAGCACTGCTCTGCAATTTACAACTTGCCTGTCCTGGGATTCTTCTGATCTGTCAATCAAAAGACATCGTAAGGAAGGTAATCAAAGCAAGCTACAAAGAGAAATGAGAATATTTACATGCACTCCACCAACTGGTTCTAAATAGATTAGACAAAGAGCTTCTACCACAGCATTAAGAAAAGAGTAGAGAGGCTCAGTGGTTAAGAGCACTGACTTCTCTTCCAGAGGTCCTGAGTTCAATTCCCAGCAACCACACAGTGGCTCACAACCATCTGTAACAGGATCTGATACTGTCTTCTGGTGTGTCTGAAGACAGCAATAGTGTACTCATATATTTAAAATAAATAAATAATTCTAAAAAAAAAAAGAGGAAAGAGTAGAAAACATAGTAGCAGCTAACATGAACAATTTAAGGAAGAAGAAACCTGGTGATCAAAAAAAAAAAAAAAAAAACACACTATAAAAAGATAGTCAGCCTCCATAGATTTTGAAACAATGAACAATGGGACAAACTCTAACTAGAAAGCTCACCAGGACTAAGCTTTGGGGAGGAAACACAACCTCCAGCTTGTACTTTTGCTTATGAGAGTATATGCAAGAGGAGGTTCAATGGGACCCTTAGTGAGACTTTAAAATTATTTTTTGTTTTGTTTTGGCAGTGATGGTGATTTTGTTGTTGTTGTTTTGCTGTGTTTTGTTTTGCTTTTTAGTTTCTTTGAGACAGGGTCTCACTATGTACCTCAGAATGTCCTGGAATTCACTACTTGGTAGACCAGGCTGGCCTCAATGTCTCAGAGATATGCCTGTCTCTGCTTCTAGATTTCTGGAATAAAGGCAGGCGCCATCACACCTGCCTGTTTTTAAAAATATAAGGCAGATAGATCAGAATACTAATTATTCCGGAATCTAGATGGTAAACACAAAGTTTGGTTATTTTACACCAACTTTTAAAGTATTCTTTCTCTACACTTTTATTTTGAAGTAGTTTCCGTTGGACAGAAATTGCAAAACCAACAAAGAATTTCTGTGTACACTTGGTCCATGTTCCACGAAATCGTCATATAAGCACAATTTAATGCCAAAATCAAGAAACCGATGGCATCACACTTATTATCTAACTCTCAGGTCTTTTTTAAATGTATCTGTCTTTGCTAATTAAAATAATCTCACAGTTCTGCAGTCCACATCATTCTTAAAGCAGACTACAAGTTAAGTTGCTGTCAGCAGAAACAAAACTTATTCCAGTGCACAGAGATGGCTATAAAGATAAATTGCACAAGGGATAGAAAATATTTCTCCTTTTCCTAAAGATATTCAGGGCAGATGAAGTTCAGATGATTGAATGTTTTAAATATTGCTCCTACAGATCTTCATAATTACAAATACCAAACAGGAAAAATTTATCAAAGTCACTTTTAGATATCATGCTTTATATTTCTATTGTGAAAATTTTAGGACATTAAGAAAACCTGATTCATTTGCTCTTAGTATAACAATAACACTTCAAATCTTAAAGGAAAAGATATGAACTTTGTGGCCCCAGAAAAAGCCTGAGCATATAAGTTTCCAACAAACCAAGAAGTGGCAACATTCCTTTGGTCTCTTTTCTGTCAACAAACATTTAATGGTCTCTCCCTCCCTTCCCCCTCTTTCTCTCTCTCTCACTCTCTCAGTTTCTAAAATGTTTTCTCTGTTGATACAAATATTGTCCAGGCACTTAATTAAGAGAGCATAAGGAATTTGGAGTGTCCCTTCTTGGGTAAGGATTAAACACTTTCTGTCTCCAGTGGTTCAAGTGTCTGCAGACTAGGTTAGGGATCAGTGGGTTGTTTAAGAGTCCTTCCCTGGGTTGACTTCACTGAGTGCGGTGGCCAGAACTCCCTTGGGAAGACACAGCACAGGGGAGCTAGGCCATTACAGGAGAGAGGGCTACAGAGCGAGAACTCAAGTTACTGCTCATTTGTTACCCCAAGAGCCCTGCAGCCAAACTCAGCATTCACCTGCATAGACAGCAGCTGCCTTCTCAAAGCTGTTCTTAATGTTTCTCAATAACCCGTTCATTCCTCTTTCCTTCTCAAACACACACATGCTGGAGCATGCAAACGCATACACACACACACACACACACACACACACACACACACACATCCACATACTCTACTTCACCAGCAAAAGCCTAATGTCAGAAGATCAGCCTTGGAAGCAGGTCAGGAAGCCAGCTGGAACAGGTTTGCTGGCATCTGCCTTGAGCAGACGAGGGAACCTGAGCAGAAGGAACACAAGTTGAAGCCTGTGTTGTAACTCTGGCAGAATCCTGTCAGCAGCCAACAGGTCAGGGTAAGCGAGTCTTCCGTGCCTTCTGGGAATAGTGGACAGAAGGCAATACTACCTTGCAAAACACTGGCATAGCTCAGTGAGGAGGGCCTGTGAAGACCACAAACACAACGTCCAGCACAGCCAGACACTGCCGCCTCGCTTCATGTTCATTGCTTCTGTGCACCCTCCTTACCAGACCAAAAGTTCCCAGTGGAGTGGAGACGGAGAGCCTGCATACTGCCTACATTGAAGTCATACCTGCTCTGTATCCTGTCTTTCCGAACAGTAGTGATGGGGAGGGATTTCTTGTGTAACAACTGAGGCCAACGACTAGCCACTAGGGACGATGATTTATGTTGGAAAAATGCCATAAATTTGCAAAATGGTTCACATCAGAGGCCTTCAAATCTCAGGGGTTGGGAATACAACAAAGACTAAGGTTTTTTGTGGGAACATAGAAGGGTTGAGAGACTGTTAAGTTATCAATCTGAAAATCTGGGACCCTGCCAGACTCAGTAGCTGTCAAATCAAGTACGCACTCCAATTAAAATACTTTATCTCATAATGACTTAGAAGAACCTTTTTTGAGTTCAACTTATAAAAATTCATGGAGAATAGAAGCAGAAAAGGGCATTTTGGTGCTGCAGTTGGGAAAAGAAAATTTAACACAGCTAACTCTATTTCATCCAGTACTTGTTTACAATGGGTTTCGAAATGAGGGGCATTTGGGAAGTATTGCTACAACTGGAGAAAATGTAACTAGAAATATAATAACTGCCACCGTGACACACAGACATTAGTCCAATGGTGTAATCATGGTATTTGCCATCTCCTGCAGCCCTCAGAACAATCACATGAGGTAGCAACTGTTATTATACCCATTTTACATGCAGGGAAGCTAATGCTTGGGTGTCAACATACTCCCTCAAACAGATTCGTTTTCAGGGTCTAGTCAGCCAGGGTTTCATCAGCTTTCGCTGTATTACTGCTAAATGACTTAGACTTGTGTCACCTTTGTTAAGAAGTCTTCCCCTTTTCTGTGTCATACTGTCACATTCTTTTGGTCAAACACTCCAACCCTGCTATCACAGCTCTTCTTTGATGGTGTGTTATACCATCCACAACCTTCATTATGCCCTGAGCCATCTGGATGCTGAAAATCACATGGTATTAGCCCATCCTCTTCTGTCTTGAACCCTCTGCAACTGCAGTTACCTATTAGACAACTGTTAAGTTCGTGGTCAGTGGACTTGAACAGCACTTATTTGTAGCTTAAAGAATGAAGAAAATACTTGTAAGAGGCTGGAGATGTAACTAGGTGGGAGACTGCTTGCCTACTGTGCTTCAAGGTCCAGATTTGATGCCTAACATCAAATAAACTAGATGGAAGTTTAGGTCTGCAATCCCAGTACTCAGTAGTTGGAGACAGCAGGAAAAAGGTGTAGTCACTCTCTGCTAGGTAATAAATCTGAGGCCAGCATGAGCTCCAGGAGACCCTGCATCATGAGAAAAGGGGGAATATTAGTGAAGGCATTTTATAAAACACTTACTTTACCTGGAGATTATAATCTAGTGGTCTTGGTGAGAAAGCTTTCAAACGTAAGTGTTTATGACTGAGGAAACTTTTTTCCAGTATTGCATATTAAACCTAGATTTCCCCATGCACACATATCGAGCACTCTACCACTGAGCTACACTGTCATCTCACACTATTAGAAGAAACGAAGGAGTCAGTGCATAACGAGTGGCCCGCATATAATGGAATGTGCATTTTATAAATCATGTCTTTGCCATCCTCGGCTTGATCAACCACAGCTCACCCACAGTTAATGGCCACATCTGCTTTCTCTAAAAGGAAGCAACGATTTGAGAAATGAAGATTGATTGAGCTGCAGTATCTCCAGAGATACCTATTTATCATCATCAATGACCCTGGAACTATAAGCATTTCAAAATCATTTACAGGAATGAAATTCATTATTCACAAAACCAATGGCAGGTGTGTCAAGGATGTGAGGTTCTGCTATTCAGCAGTTTCCCTCTCCTGCCTGCCTGCCTGTTGCTCAATCTAGGCCCTATTTTCGAGATCTTAGGTAAGCATTCCTCATAGTAAGTTAACAAAGAAAACTCTCGACACAGTCTTCAGAAGACCCATGACAACTCTTGACCAATGAGCTCTTTCAAACGTCCAATAAAAGATCAAAACTAAATATATTTGTTTTACATTGCTTGGAAAGAATTTCTTCAGAGGCACCATCAGTGTGATGGGTGGATGTGCCCACATGAGCAACTGAAGTTTGATTTGAAGAGATGTCATCCAGGCATTTTAAAGGTGGCCACTTCTGTACCATGTGTACTATAAAAACACTGTCACCATGGGCACACTAAAGCAGGCACATCTGGGCTGTAACACATTTGATCGCTAGTCTTAGCCCTCCCGTGGAGTCTACTCTGGTTGCGATGTTTAAGTGCTAACTTCATATGTACCTCAAACGTTGCTTTCTGTGGACCGCACCCACATATATGCTGGATGCAACAGCTGCATCTGTAACTCCAGCAGCACGGGTGGAAGAAGGCAGGTCATGGACACAGGTGATCCCAGGGTCTTGTTAGTTCAAGATACCCTGTCTCAAAAAATAAGTAGAAAAGCAATTAAGGAAAACACACAACATCAGCTTGAGACCTCTATACAAGCATTTTTGTGCACTTAAACATACAGGTATATAGTAGACACACACACACACACACACACACACACACACACACACACGACAGACAGAGTAGCTCTTCAATATCTAAAGCTATAGCAAAACATAGGTTTGCATGACTCTCAACCTAGATCCTATCTGAAGAAGCATATAAAATAAAAATCTGATTTTTGTTCATCATTAAAATAGTCCACATGAAATATTATCTCTATGCTTTAGACAGAAACCATGCCTTTAAAAAAAAAAGTTCAGAGTGGCATGAGGAAGGCTGTGTAAGAACAGTTAATCCTGGGTAAAATACTTCTGACAGAACACCTCGGGGTCAATGCTTCCTTAATCCTTCGCTGCCAACACTCACTCTGATTGTGAATAGTAGATTAGTGTTCTGTGTTGAAGGTCTCTACACAGCTCTGTGGCTGAAGGCTGTCCTTGACTTGGCATGATCTGAACTTTAAGAGCAAAGAAAAGCAGTGGGTATCTGTTTAAAAAGAAAAAAAAAACTTTAAAAAGTGATTCCCACACTCCACATGTCCCGGGACAGGGATATTGGCAAAGCCATATTAGAAGCGTTAGCTCAGTGAAGCTCTGTGCGTATAAGTTGCAACAAAAGAACTTTCACAGCAGCAGGAAGATATTCATCATGTTATATAAGTGGCATTATAAAACAGATAAAACACATAGTCCAAAAAAGCAATAAGCAAGTCTTCTGGAACTAAGTTGATGCTGGAAAACTCCAGATTATAAATCATGTTTACACAAGACTAAGCTTGAAAGAAGTTAAACTGTTCTGAGAAGAGAAACATATTAAACTGTGCATTCCATCATGGACAAACGGGAATGGAGATCTTTGGATTATGGATTTGGCTACCCATGAATACATCAAGTGATTCGAAAATGGTACATGATCCTCCTCTGTGCAAACACTTTTGTAAACCATGGTCAGAGTTTAGTTCCATGAGTCAGAGCCACTGCTTGCATTTCTGTCCCAAGTGATAAGCTGCCCCTTGGGCTGTGCCCAAGGATAGAAACCACCCAGCCAAGACTCCCAGGGGCCAAGCACTTAGTACAATGGTCCTGGGATAAGTAGAAAGCAGTGATGTCACAGCCTTGTCATAAGGAGAATCTTCCAGCTGTGTTACTGAGAAGAAGAAATTTAGGGGCTGACTTTATGAGATGAGCCAGAATGTAGGACTTTTGTGTAAAAAAAAATTGTATTTTTAACATACTGAGCTAACTCAAATGTATGAAAACACTACATACAGAAAGAAATCAGAGCAAATCTCCTAGGTATAATTGGAGTTGGTCCTATCAGGATACGATTCCTTCTTTGACCTCTAACACATGATTGTGAATAATGTTCCTCTTATGATGAAGGAAGTGAGAGTAAACTTCAGAATCTTCCCTGAGGAGGCAACTCTGCTATTATCAGCTCTCCCAACCATGGGTCATGCAATAGAGTGAGTGGTGACCCCTGTCCTGCCAAAGATATGTCTATATTCTATTCTGTGGAACCTGTAAATGGCACCTTATGTTGAAAATGATCTGGATGTAATTAAATCAGAGACTTTTGTATGAGATCACCCTGGATTACCTAGGTAGGCCTTCCATTTAACAACCTTATAGAGGACAAACAGAAGTTGGACTGAAGAATATTGGAACAGCTGGAGACTGGGCAAAGAATGGTTACAGGATCTCAAGCCATAATACACCCCAAAGTACCAGAAGCTAAAGAAAACAAAGGGCAGAATTCTTCCTAGAGCCTTCAGAGGGTACATAGCCCTGAGGATACTGTCACTTTGTCCTTCTGGTTTTCAAAACTGTGATGATAAATGTGACCTTATTGTTATGAGTCACCAAATTCGAGGTAATATTTTTATGGCTGCTACAGGAGCTATCATAGGTCAACATCATGTCTCTTCACAGGGTTTCTGTAAGCAACTTCCCACCACCTGATACACAGATGCACCCCCTTTATTAAAAATTATACCCCAAACTACAAAACAGCTTCTCCACTTAAACTGGAGTCTTCATGTCATCAAAATTAAATAAAATATTCATGTAGCCCAAGAGAACCAATAATCTACAGAGAATAATGTCTTCAGTGGAGAATTACATTGAAAACCAAGCATACCTTGGCTGCTAGGGTTCTGCACTAGAAAGACAACTCAGATAGGAACGAGACCATCTCTGAAGTCTGAAAGAATTGTTATTTCTTTCTTTCTTCTACTCCAAATGTCAAGACCATCATCAAGACTTTTCTAATGGAATCAGAGGCTATTGAGGCCATAGCCTGATGTACCATATGTTTGTTTAGCAAATCGTATAGGTCCAGAATTCACCTCTCCTTTAAGTTCCTATGGGTCTCTCTAATTTCTTTTTTTTAATATGATTATCTCTCAAGGAACTTGCTTTTAAATAGAGGAGGAGGGATGGAACAAGAGTCATTGGCTCAGATGATGAATGTTAGAGATAAGCACACAGTGTTGCTTTTGTTGTCTTTATTGTTGTGTTGTTTGTGGAGCTACAGATCAAACCCATGGCTCTCAGCATGCTAGACAAGTACTCTAAGCCATTTCCCCAGCCCCGCAGGTCTATAGAATGAACAAAAAGTATTGGTTGTCCAGTAAATGCTGTTCTAGAGCTAACTACTCTGATTGTAACCTTGTGGTATGGTATATCCCTGTTCATCTGGGGAAAATTGGTCAAGAATCACTCTTCTGATATGTCTTCTCTGATTTCACATCTTGTTCCCAGTCTCCACTGGACTATCTTCCTAACGACTATATATGTATTAATGTTTGCTTGCTCCTCCCATGAGCCTTGGACTCCTTGAAAACCACAGAGCTCTCCAAACTGGAAAAGTTCCATCCCTGTGGTCATCTTGGTTCTACAAAGCATCACCAAACTCCAGCTTGCAGTCTTTGGGTGATTTGATTTCTCTAATCTTTTATTTCTTCTTCTCTTCTATGGATGTCACAGGAAGACTTCACTGAGATGCTGTAAATAATAATTAAGATTATAAATGAGAAGAATACATCATTTAAATGTAAAGAAAGTGATTATTAGCTATATTTTTATTACAGACCTTATATTTACCTCACAAAGCCATCTTCCGAACATTTAATAGGTTTGCATGAGTCTTTAGTTTGAGTATAATTGAATCAAATTGAATAGGATCAAAATAGATTGCTTTTACTTTCCTATGTCACAGGGTCTACATGAGGTCACCATGCAGGCCAAGTGTGGGACAGTTTGAAAGGGATGAACAAGCAACCTGAACCAGGCATGGGCAATAGAGGCAGCTCCACCAAGAGCTCAAGATGGCATTTGGGTGATACTCAATGTCACTCACCAGTCCTAAATCTTAGTTGATGTGGCATGCTGGCCTGGACCCAAGTATCTCTATAGTCTACAGAGGCAAAGACAGACCAGCTATGCTTAGGAGCTGTGTGCTGTCAGCCCACAGATGTGCTTTCCCCCTTGCCTCAAAGAAAGGGATGTTTCAAGTTCAGTTAGCACATGATGTATCCAGAATTTCAAAACACTACTAGCAGATTTCCCAAAGATAGATGTTGATAGCATAATTCCTACAGACAAGTTAGGAAAAGGAAAGTTTCAGGGCAAGTTTGAATTCATTCAATGGTTTAAGGGTTTTTTTGTTTTTGTTTTTCCTAATGTGAACAATGATTTAAAAAAAAAAAAAAAGATGTGTAGCTGCTTGACAAGGTCAACTGCAATGGCTCCTTCCCTTTTTGCTCTACTTTTTAATAAACAGAAGCAGCCTCTCTTCTCTCACACTGCAATACCACAGATTGTTTGAATGCAGAGAACTGCCACAATTCCTAAGCTGATCCTGGAGGGCTAGGAAAGAACTTGGGTGTGGGCAGCCAGAATGCCCAGCCAGCCAAATTGAGGCAGCTGGTCAAAGTACTGAAGTTTCATGTCAGAGAGACTCAGAAAGCTAAGGGACCTTGTATAGATTTGCAAAGAGAATATGGGTGGGACCCATACTGGAGAGGACTGCAGATATTTGTCATGTTCCAGATGAAGGCTTTGTGTACCCAATGAAGGAGACCCAAAGAAGGAATCAGCATGAACATCATGAGCCAGCAGTAAAATTCTTCATTTCAAATCCCGTGGTTAACTCTCTACAACTCCTCCTTGACTCTTGGAGGAGTCATTGGTCTCTTCATAAACAAAACGGAAATTCTCACATTGCTTTTTGCAGAAGTTCCAAACACATTGCAACAGGGCAGTATTGACACCTAGTTTGTGCTCTGGGGAGCAAAGAGACTGGGGTAGGGACCATTTACTCTATAGACGCTACACAATGACTGACAGAAAAGGTGGCTTTATGTCATAAACCAATGTGCCAACCAGAGTAGAGAAATGTAAAAGAAAAAAAAAGCTGAATTGAATTTTAAGCTAGCGTAAAATCTTGGCAGAAACCATTTTAATAACTAATTACCTCAAGAGCATTTATAAAATGATTCCATACTTCAAAATATAAAATGTAATGTAGCAGATTTTATGTGTCTGACATTGTGTCTGGGAAGGAAGGGCATGACCTCTGAACTTTTGGAATGTGGGGTCATAAGCCTTACAGGGTCACATGAACCCTTGGGAGCGTGATTTATGGCTCAAAAGAAAGTGTTCAAAGTTCCTCTGTAAAGCCCTGTGGTGTCCCTGACACCTTACATGCCTGCTCACCTGTTGCGGAGTGGTCACGTGGGTGAGCAGAGGCTTGAGATGGAGACCACTTTTCATTGCATTTTCTGCTGGTGGGTTTCCAAGCAGCCATGAAACTCCTGTGCATTGTAGTTTTGAGTACACAAAGTTCATGTGTCTGAATTTGGTGGTGCTGGTTGCCAGGGTTTAATCTATCAATGATTTGAGGGACTTGCCCCCATGTCTGCGGGTTTGGATGGGTGATGTGTCTTGTTTCTCTGCCTTTTAAGTTCCCACTTAACACATGTCTGTTCTTTTCCCCTTGTCTCCCTGGGTCCTTCATTTTGCTGCCAGGTGTTGCAAGTACAGGCAAGTGGTCCTACAGTAAGTCACTGTGGGATCTAGGAGGTGGGGGGATGGGGCGTTGGTGAAGGCCTTCATCACTGGGCTTTGCAAGGCTGGGGTGTTTGGCTGCTTTATCGACTGCCCACTTCTCTCCATTGTCAGTGAAATGCTTTGCCGGTGCATTCATAGCTTAGAAATAAAATGCACCGGTGTGTTATTATATTACACTACATTACATTGCACTACATTATAGTACTGTGTCTGAATTAACTCTCAACACATCAACTATGTTGTTCCTCAACTCTCAATCATGTACTTTTCCCCACAGCCTAGTTGGTCCCTTTGTTTGGCAGGATTCTGCAAAGTGCATGCTATCCACTACTGAAATTGTTGGGCTCCTGGCGTGTCAGTATTGATTTGTTTCTAGTGGTAGCTTGTCCTAAATTGTGAGTAGAAAGCAAGTATTTCAGTAACAGAATTGTGTAGTGCATGTTGTAGATGGAATTCAAGGAAAAAAAGGTCTAATTCAGCAATAAAAATACCCTCCTCCCTCCTGCCGCCAAAAGAGGCCAGTTGTCAGCACTTTTCAAATGACAGCGATGTCACTTCTCCTTCATGGCCCTTTAAACTGTTGTTACCCCCAAATCTCATTTTATTAGGCATCCATTTACTCCCTGGCCTTTCCTGGCATGATTTTTTTCCTAGCTTGAGCAATTTCAAAACAAAAGTCTGTATGTAGCTCAAGAGAAAAACACGCATCAAAATGGATTGATGCCTATTGAGAATGATTTGAGAATGATGAAGATCTAAAGCAAGGTCATGGGGTTGGAGCAGGGTGGGGAACATGTGAATTTGGTAGAACTGGATGTACTGATTGTATACATAGAACAGGTAATAGAGGGTGTGAAAAATGGCCTCAAAAGCCTGATTGCTGGGTGGATGGTAATGGCCTACGACAAGGGACTTCCTGGGATTAAGAGAAATAAAAACTGCAATTTAGCTGCTTTGAAGTTGAGGGGTTCATGAGAAACTAAGAGAGGTGACCACTGGGGCTAGCTACATAGATGTGGAGACAAGACTGTGCTCTGCAGGGGACTTGTGCTGGAGATGAAGGATAATCTTCAAAGCAAGAGCGGCAAGAATACTGTGGCTCTGGCCTCTGGCTTACTTCACAGCTTCTGGTATTGTCACCAGGGGAGGTCAAGAGCCCCCACAGAGCCAGGGCACTGCTCAGTGTGCACTACAATGTCGTCACAATCCATTCCCACTAGACTCAGACATACTCGTCTACTCCCCACAACAGATCCTTCAGCCTTCTAGAGTTGGATGTGTGCCTGCAACACTCAAAAGAAACATCTAAAACTCATGACCCAGATAGTATTTATGTAATAAGTACAGATGAAACTTTTTTTAATGAACATTTGATATAGGATTTGGGAGTCCTCTATCAAATCTCCTCTTGCGAGACATCATTTAAAATTCACCATCTCTAATCAAATGGTCAAAGTTCTTCGAAATGGAAAAAGTTGAGATATGAACCAAAGGTGGGAGGAAACAGTCTTAGTTTTACTTAATTTTTAAAAATCAGATTATATAGAATATAACCTGGAGATAAAGTCTGTAAGGGAGAAAAAACAAGTAGCAGAGTTGGGAATCTACAAGCAGATTATGAAAGATTACTAAATCCTTCCTAACCTGGACTAACCTATCCCTCCACAGCAGTGCTACCATCTCCTCCATGATGTTTCTGACCAGGGAAAAAGAGATTTGAAAGGACTATGACAACTTCCGTGTTTTCCTTTTCCTTTGCTCTTTCCAGATTATCACTCTGTTATTGTCTTATTACAAATGATATAGAGTCTCATCAGACAACACAGGGATAAAATTTTGGAACATTCATAGGTCCACTTCCAAAGATAGGCTATGGAAACACTTCACTGGTAGCTTCTGCACTCATTCTAGACAGCGGCAAAGGTCCCAGATATCGATAACAGATGATAGTTTTCAATACCGACGTGCTCATTGTGGTCTGAATGTGAAATGATCCACACCGTCTCTTATATTTGAACATTTGGTACCTGGCTGGTGACCCTGTTTTAAGAACCTGGGCGACCTTTTGGAAATGAGCCCCAGCTAGAATACACTAGAATACACTAGGCCATATGTGAAGGATTTGAAGGCTATAGGACAACTCCTCTTCTAGATCCAATGAGATGAGAAGAGCCATGCCACAAGACCCCGCCATCTTGGAGGATGCTGCATTCTTCCATTCCTTCTTTCCTTCCTTCCCTTAATGTCCATTAAGGGATCCCCTGAAAAGAGCCAATAGAGCTGCCATCCTTTGAGTTGCTTCTATCAGCTATGTAGTCATAAAACCAAAAGAAACTGATATGTTTGTAGGTATAAATACAGATGTAGTTATGTTTGTACATGACTGTTGGCATAGCTACTGCACACAACTACAAAAACTGTTCAGAATGGATGTTTTATTTTAGGGAGTGCAAAGACACATACTGATCCACAATCTGCCTTGTGCAAATTAAGACTCACCTTGCTTCATAAGAAATCCTTCTCCACTTAGGGTCGAAATCTCCCTTGGATGTTCCACACCAGTCCAGTCTTCTCTCCTCACTGTGGCTCTCCAGTGAGCCATTCCTCTGTGGGTAACCCAGTCCAGGAAGACCTCAGATTTTCCTACCACAAAGAACTGGCTGCTCCTTATGTTTGGGCCGAAGAGAACAAGGTCTGCTAATGTCATGCCAGTACATTCAAGTAGCCACTACAATTTCCTTTTACCCTCTTGGACTCAGGCATGACCTTCAATATCATTCCCAGTGGCAAATATCCTTCCCAAAATGGAACCAGTTAGGGTCTTGGAAGAAATGACAAAAATGTGACTGTGAACGGATGAGTTGAAAGTCGTATTTTTACAGGTCAACACATGAGAGCCAATCCTTGAAGCAAGTCTTTGAGGCGAATATTACCGTTGTCCCCCTTTACACATGAGGAGCCCAAGGCTTAAAGAGGGTATCTGAGGCTTTACTCAAGCCAAAGGTTGCCTGACTCCTTACTGAGAATCATGCTACACTTTGTCCCTGTGTAGGAATTTCTCACAAGCAGGGAGAGAGATTAGGAAAATCCCATGGCATGAAATCTATGCCCTAAATACTTCTTTGGGGAAAAGATCTTTAGCAAGCAGATTAGAAGCTTGTCTACCACTTGCAAGCGTTGTGTACATTGCAGAAGCTGGTGAGATGGGCTTCATAAGCTTAAAATTACATCCTTCTCCTCAAAATGGCTTAGAACCTTGGCCTCATTGAATACAGCTTGGGCTCTGTATGTCTGATAGGGTGAGTGTTCCACTTCAGGGTGCTGAAAATTTCATTCATGAGGGCTAGCTCAGCTTTACCTATCTGGGGCACTCCTTCCCTCTATGGAAGACTTGGCAATTACACTGAAAGTCTCTGGGTCAGGCTCATGTGTAAATTTAATCTAACATTGCTGAAATAGATTGGCTCACAGCAAAGGGCTTTCTATTCTTAAGGATAATTCTTCTTTGTTGGCTAGCTTTTGAGGTTCAGTTTTTATTAACATTTCTGATATCATTCCTCCTCTCCCATCAGAGAATTATTGACAAACTGAGATTAGACTCCATTGTTCCATGTTTGGGTAAACATGTACCTTGTTCTCTTAAATCCTAGTTTGATAAGGACTAACAGGAAAAAATTTTAAAATATTAAATAAAGATTATAAATCTTGGTGGCTTTGCATGCAATATCCGAAGCGGAGTCTTGAAACATGTAGCACACTTAGGTCACAAATGTTCTTATCCCTTTCCCAAAATGTATGTAAGAATGATTCCATAAAGAAGACTTCTGTGATGAAATTATGAGGGTAGATGTTGGGACATAGTTATCTACGCCATGACACTGAAGAGGAGGGTACAAAATCACAGGTAACAGGTGACATGTGGAACCACCATTTCTTCAAATTATATAATTTTGTGGAAGTGGCTTCAGCAACACAGAAAGATAAACACTTGTCAGGAGAGGAACAGCTCTTTCATTGAGCCTGAAAAGTAGGTGAGGTGATAAGAAGATAAATATGTCATAAAATGGAGTTCTTCTGCTTCAGATATATCATTGAAGATGGCCTTTAATGTTTCTGTAAATCAAAGTACAGCAATAATTGCAAGTGCAGCATAAGAGAGTAGTGAAAACTCATATAGATAAAGAATGAAAATGGGGACGGATTTTTAAATGATACATTTTACCAAAAAGACAGGGTGGGATTGAAGGAACCTGATTGCTGGGGGGCAATGGAGGATAGTTAAGCAACGGATTAAAAATAGCAAATAACCAGGCCAGTTTTAGGCTCAAGAGTGGGGAGACAGGTGCTGCAGAAAGACAATGTGGGGTGACAGATTCTTGCCACTTGGATAAGAACCAAAACCACAGCTAAGGATTATCCATCAGGAAAGAGGACAGGATTGAGGGCCTAGTGTCCTAAAAGGAGAAATTTGAGTTATAAGCACAGTGGGAATATGGACAGAAGAGAGCAAAAAAGATAGAAGCTGATAATCAGTTGATAGATCATAGTTTAATGTATTGGAGGAGATAAAGTTTTAGTTATTGAAACCTAAAGTGAACAGACCAGTGGAAGTGGCCAACCAATGGGAAAGAACATGAGGAGATAAAGATTCCAAGATTTGGAAATGAGTTTATTAAAAGAGTATATTATTGGCATCGAAAATACCTAATGATAATGCGAATGGCTTTTTTATAGTAATACCCTGTCCATATATTAATATTATAGGTCAGTTCTAATGCTTGCAGAACAAGAAAGAAAACAAATATGTAGACAGACACCTGAAAATCACTATTGGACATAGAACAGGACCAAATCTCCGTGGCCAGCCTATCTTTATGCTGCAGCAATGTGGATTTGTCTCACCTGCTCTTAGGGATCCATTTCTGGGTGGGAAGTCTGTGGCTTACTTTATGGGTACCCTGTCACAAAAGCTCATACTGTATCGTGGATCACAAATTTCATGAACAGATTCATCACACCCTCATGATGTTCATACTCTGTATAAAATGCTTGAATTGATGCTTAGATATCCATCTAATAATTGTGCATGTGCTGTTTCGATCCCCTTCCAAGCTAGAAGGTTTGGATTGCTTTAGAGACAGGGTGTGGAATATATTGGAGACAGGAACAAATCTCCTATAGGCTCTAAACCTCCTTCTGTGTGGGTCCCAGAACATAGCAGATGGCAGCAAATCCAATGTTAAAGAGCTGGCTTCCCACCTTATAAATAGTCTGTTCTGACCACTAAACAGTGAGAGAGAACAAGAGCCAGCATCACATTAGGCCACAAATTCATCTGTACGCTTTCATCCCTCTGCATATACCTAGGATTATATCAGCCCCTTAGCTTTAAGGTTAATTTACTACACGTCTTTGTTCCTGTGAAGGCAAGCACTTGAATTAACTCATACCTAATTTGCTTCCTAGTTGAGAGATACTCACTGTAGGATAATGTGTTCCGAATGCTGGAGATTTCTAATCCAGAAATGAGATGTGATGTGGTTTTGATAGCATTCCACTGACTCTTCCTAGCCAATCTCAGAAATTGTAGAGTTGGGAACACTTCCACTCAGTGAAGGGACATCATGACAAAAAGGGCAAAATTCTTGTAAACACTGGAAAGGCAGGCCTGGACTAGACCAGAACAGGCCATCTTCCCCTTGGTGAGCTCTAAGTTTGGAACGGAGCAAGGAGTAACAGGGTAGGACTAGCTCTGGAGCATACATCAAGATTGAGGGTTTGACAATACATATTTTTGGTGACCATCTGGGGATTAAATTAACATATTTAAAGTTCAAAAGGGAATAGAAATTCATTACCAGAATGGGAGAGGTCAGTTTTTTCCTGGATCACTCCCAACCAGAAAATTGAGAACAGGATTTGTTGCAGTAAAAAACCCAACGGGATTGTTTTTCCTTCAAAGAAGCCAACAGATGTTTTCGTTCTTTGTAGAGCCAACTCTCGGTTAACCAGCACTTGGACACTTAGATTCTTCGTTATTTTGCTTTTCCTTTTTATTTCACAAAGCCTGAAAGAGTATCTCTCTAGTCAGTGCTTAAGGAATTTTTCTGTTTGTTAGAATATCTATCCTCACTTGATAAGAGCAAATGATATATACTTCCTGTTTATCAACGTTTCTGAGTTTCTTCTCACCTTCTTTTCCTCTTCCGTGACACGCTCATTATTTCTTGTGCCAGCATGTAGGTGAATCCTTAGAGCTTCACATATTCCTATCCCCTCTCCAGATTATTCCCAAACAACCCCATAAGCACCCCACTTCCTGTGGTAAAACATGGGACAATGGGAAATTATATAAAGTAAAGGAATTTTAAAGGCTAGGTGATACAGTCCTGTATATAATGGAAGTCCTCAATGAATGAAATGCTTTATTTCCTAACTAAAAGCAAAAGTATATATAATAATATGTATATATATATATATATATATATATATATATATATGGATATATGTATGTGCATATATATGTATATATATATATAAACTAAAAGGATTATACATATATTTATAATATATAAAATATATTATATATTAATTACTGTTGTTATCATATTACTTTATTTATTTATATTCTATTTATTTTAATTATTCATTATTTTTACATTATCTTATATTTTAATATATAATGTTAACATAAAATAATTTATACATTAATATATAATATATTATATGCTTATAATTATAAATCTATATTTATATAATATATAATATAGATTTATAGATGTATATCCTTTTAGTTACCAAAATATATTATATGTATTTGTTTATATTTGTTATATATTTATATTTATCCATATATAAATATACTGTGTATTTATATTTATATATGAATAAATATATATACACTTTTAGTTAGAAAATTATATAGTTATAGACATATATATATATTCTTTTAGTTAGAAAACAGAAACAACAATAATTATAGTACTCAATGAAAAACGTCAAGTGATCATTTAATTGATACCTCTCTATGAGAAGTAGGAAACAAAACCTAGTGTATCAGGCTTTTTCACATTAAATTTTCTTTGTAATATGAATAGGATAGTACCAGCCTCATTATACAGATGTTACATTAACATGTCAATAGACCATAAGCTCTAGTTCAGGCTGTTGGTGCCATTGGCCAACAATGCAAGTCAGAGCTGCCAGGCACCAAAGCTTTGTATTACACTTCATGCAAGAGAGGGGGTATGACAGCTTCAAATACTGTCCCACCAACTTTATTTCCAAGTTGATTTTTACTATCTTTAAGTGACTGTGGATCTCAAGCATCGTCCATCTAGTTTTGGAATGATGACAACAGCGATTCCCAAGTCAGAAAGAAACTTGGAAAAAACTAAAGAAGAATGAAAGGTACAAGCCATGTCTATGTTGGACCACGAGCTACATTTGATACAGCATCTAGAAGTGCAGGAGTATGGGCGGGCCTTGTAGAACCTGGAGCAGGCATAGTTATGAGCACTGTAGAACTGAACCCCAAATCACCGAGGTAGCAATAAGGAGCTGGGAAGGGAGGTCAAGTCCAGCCAGCTGACCCTTCCGTTGTGCTAGTGGGCTGATTGCTGAGGTTACAGGTTGCAATGTCACCCATGACACCATCCCCCCAAAATTCGACAGTTGGGTTGAATGAAGAAGCCGAAACAGGGTGATGGGATAAACTTGCTTAAAATAAGCCCAGCCATAACCAGGCTGCAATTAGTCCTGTCTCCAGCATATTTAGTTTTGCAAGACAGGGTCTCTCTGTATAGCCCTGGCTGTCCTAGAACCCCTTCTGTAAATCAGACTGGCCTCCAAGGTAGAGATTTGTCTCTGGAGTGCTCAGGTTAAAGGTACGTGCCACCATACCTGGCACTGTTTGATAACTTACCTGTCACTGATACCAAACATCAGCCATTGGAGATTTGCTCAGCTTATCTACTAGGCGCTGTGTTTTGTTTAGTTACCTGATTTAATCATTACAACACTTCCTAACAACATCATTATTCCAATATTGCACAGGAGGAGATCGGTCCTTAAAAGGATCAGGTAATTTGCCCAAGGTTAAACAAATGGCAGAGACAGAAGATAACTTGTGCATTGGCTCAGTCCAGGGCTCTTAGCACTTGCCACGTTTCAGAAATGAGCACAAAGTGTTCTATGCTCACATACATTTTCCTGAGAGGTGAAGGTCTTTAACCAGTATCAGCATTCTACTACAGCTCCTGTAAATACTTAGTGGAAAAGCAAAAACGACCTTCTGAGCATCATAACCCCACCACCACCATGTTTTCTTCCCTTGCCTTTTCCTTAGAAGTCCATACAATCGACGTTAAGATCAGAAAGTACAAGCCAGGCAGGGTAGCTTTGCACTGACAGCTTCTGCTCTCTTGAACACATTGCTTTCATATTCATCCACTTGCTAAGACTGTCCGAAGGCCCAACTTTGTAACCTGGTAGTGAAACTAAATCTGAAGTGAGAGAAACCAGGAAACCAACCCCCACAGACCAAAACTCTTAATCTTGTTGTCTTAAACCATGTTGGTTCTTCCCCAGGGATTTCTTTATCTACTCCTGGAGTTTTTTCACACATGTTTCTAAAAGTCTCCTCTAGTAAAACAATACAGACTGGCCCCTTTTCCCTCCTTCCTACCTGGTGACACAAGACCCCAGTGTTGGCTTATCATGAGTAAGTCCCTCCCTCAACTCTCCTGCACCAAGCCCCTAACATGCTGGAACACTTACCCTATAGGCCTTGCAGCCTTTCTCCACCCCTTGGCTTTCACCTTTTCCACAAGAGCAGGGGAGGGATTCAAAGATCTGATCCTGGACAGGAAATCCACCACACCTCAAGTTCACCGTAACTTACACTCAAGTTCTTTTCTCTCTAGGCATATCAAGTTTTCAGAGAACTAATTTTATCTAAATACTTTTTTTTAAATTACCTATCACAAACAGACTAGACTTAAATGTTTAAAACTAAAGAATAAGACAAAGCAACAACCATATCTTACATCTCAGAAATTGGAAACGTTTCCTAACTAATGAAACAGAGAAGAAATCCAATCAGAAATCATGAGGCCCATGCACTGTGTAGTAGAATCCGGGATAACTGGTACAGGGCTGTCAGAAAATTAATATGACATTGTCATAAGAAAAACTTTAGACACAACCACTTCAACGGCTTCTTGGAGCACTAAAGGCTCTGTGAATCGGACAGTGCTTAGAATGACAGGCTTAGCAATGCAGACAGCAGGCTTTTACATGCAATGCAGAAACAAACTATACCATATGAATGCCTGCAGCTCACCATTGACCTTCTTTGGTGTCATCCATTGAAAGTGCCAAGACAGAAGATAGTTGGTGATTTCTCATTGGCTAAACTTAAGGTTTTCTGGTTATATCCTAAAGGTTTGTTTGCATTCATAGGAACCTAAAACATTAGAGGGCTCTCAGCCCAGTATCCACCCAGTTAACTAATTTAATAAAGAAAGAAAGAACTACTTCATGAAGCTTAAGAAATGAGCTGCATAATTAGAAACCAAGAGTACAATAAAACCAAGAAGTAAATCCAATAACAGGAAACTCAGTGGAAGAGGGAAACCACTAGCTAATCTTATCAAGACTGAACGAAAGTAAACAAAAGTAAATTCACAGGGACAGAGGGAACGGGAAATAATCAGAGCCGCAGAGGGAACGCAAACAATAATAAAGGAAAAGTGAGAAATGAACCATGGGTGAAATGTGGGGTCCTTCAAAACGGACCTCAGAAGGAAGGGGAAAATCCAAGGGATTGATTCCCCCACAAAAATGCATATACCTGCTAAAGCATTATTTCCTAAAACGTCTCTATTTAAATTCCTGAGACTTTTTTTGCTTAAATTTACATGAGATTTTTGTTGGTTTTTTTTTTTTTTTTTCTGTTGATGAACTACTGAAACTAGCTTTCCACAGTAGTGTAGTATGCAGTTCAGTCATGAAACCTGAGCTTGGCCTCATACTGTCTTTCTTCACTCAGGAAGTCATGACTAAAATGATCTTAATTAAAGTCACAGAGAGGAAACTGACGGTAGTTGAATAATGGTCTTGTGGAGAGTCCAATCAACACCTTATCGATGCTATATAAAAATATTTATGAGGGATCAAATATTTTACTATAAAAAGCTTATAAAATATTAAAAAGATAGAATGTTTATATAACCTCAAAGCATGAAGTATTTCCTTACATTTGAAATAAATGTAGGAACTATACTTAAAATTGAAAAATTGGAACAGAAAAATTATTAATCAGATAAAATTAGCAACACAGGGCTAACTTACATAATAGTTATTGAAAAATCTGTCTTCTAAAATTAAGCTATGCATTTGAAACCATCAAATGTTCCCTTTTTTAAAAAAAATGCAGCAGGCTCCCAAACACTTAGGAGGTGCTCAATTCCAGTCATCACAGACATGCAAATTCAACTATGGGCATGCTTACTGTCTTGCTAGCAAATATGTTCTGAGTTTATGGAGATTAACTACTCTGGCATGAGTTTCAGTAGTATATAAATTACTGTAACCTCTTGGGACAGCAACGTACTAATAATAGCAAAAAAATGAAATGAACATTTCTTACCATAGCAATTCTTTTTGGCTTTTTTTTTTTTTTTTTTTTTTGTCAAGACAGGCTTTCTCTGTGTAACAGCCCTGGCTCTCCTGGAACTCACTCTGTAAACCAGGCTGACCTTGAACTCAACAGAGATCTTCCCGACTCTCCCTCTAGAGTGCTGGGATTAAAGTGATGCACCATCAGGCCTAGCTTTGAACATACCAATTGTACATGAAACTTATAAAAAAAAAAGTCAAAGATAAAATAGATATTAATAGTTGATAGTAGTGGGAAACTGGGATTAATCTAGGAATCTACCATTAAAGAACTATTTAAACACAACATGAAATACTCAAATATGGAGTACCATGTAAGCACTGGTAGCTAACAAGGCAGTTTGTTGTTAAGTTAAACCCATAAAGAGAAAACTGACTTATTATTAAATAAACATGATTTTGTGGGGGTGAAATAACAGAGACTTTTATTAGATACATTCATGAGGAAAGTGTCCTACCTCTGGAGAAAAGTTTAGAAGCTTTCTGATAACTCGATAAATACAGTTTTGTATCCCTTTAGATCAACAAATGAAATCCCAATTTAAGAATATTAAATTTTAAATGTACAGTTCTATGTCATAGTTAATGGTGACAACTTTGGAGTCACTGCTGCACTCTGTGCCCAGAGAAGATTTTACATGGCTTTTCCTGAGAAAGTATAAACAAATATTTGTTCTCCACAGACAAGGTACCAACAACGGACCAAAGAAACTATTCTGTCAAACTCCAGCTTGGCATACCACTGAGTTTGTTGGGTTAACTAATGCAAGCATGGGGAATGTATATGTGGTGGTTTAAATATGCTTGGCGCAGGGAGTGGCACTATTAGGAGGTGTGGCCTTGTTGGAGTAGGTGTGTCACTGTGGGGGTGGGCTTTGAGAGACCTTCCTCCTGGCTGCCTAAAGGTCAGTCTTCTCCTTAGCTGCTTACAGATGAAGATGTAGAACTCTCAGCTCCTCCCTCACCATGCCTGCCTGGATGTTGCCATGCTCCTGCCTTGATGATAATGGACTGAACCTCTGAACCTGTAAGCCAGCCCCAATTAAATTTTGTCCTTATAAGAGTTGCCTTGGTCATGGTGTGTCTTCACAGCAATGTAAACCCTAGGACAGGATATTTTGGGGAACTTGAAGACTGGCTCAGAGACAGCTTTGTGGATGAAAAGTCCCACCTCATCATGGGTGAAAATGTACAAAAGTTCTATCACTCTAGTTCTCTGTACAATATAATCCATGATTCTGTCTAACAAAATTAATAAGGAGGTTTTTACAAAATTTCCAAATTTTACTGATAATATTCACTAAAGTAAAATTATTACTACATGTGATTTTATGTAGGAATAAACAGATGAGCCAATAAGGCACAAAACAAACAAACAAACTTAGGCTTATGACCTGATTATATAATAAAGGTGAGCCTAGAATCAACAGATGGTAATGTATTATTTAGAAAGTTATGTCTAAATAATAGGTCAAACATTCAGAGAAGTACATTTATTCTTAAATAAAATTTAAACTAAAATTTTAAATGAAAGAAAGACACAATAGAGTTAAACTGTTCTTTTTTTTTAATTAGATATTTTCTTCATTTACATTTCAAATGCTATCCCAAAAGTCCCTTACACCCTCCCCCTGCCCTGCTCCCCAACCCACCCACTCCTGCTTCCTGGCCCTGGCATTCCCAGAGTTAAACTCTTCTTATTGCTGACAGATCAGTGGTTGAAAATCAGATCATCAGATCAGATATTTTGAGTTACATTAAACATAACCGATGACATGATACCACAGGGGAGAGACTCACTACTAAAAGAGAATTATCCAGTGAAACGTGAAAACTAAATACATTTTCCAAGGCAAAGGAAATGTTTTGTTGGGTGTTTTGTTTTGTTTTGTTTTGTTTTGTTTTGTTTTGTTTTGTTTCTAACAGGTAATTGCTTCAGTGGTCCTATCCCTAAAGAAACAATCCTTCTTCATCATGGAAAGAGCTGATATTTGAAACCTGCCATGTGCTTTAGTTTTGGCTGAGGCTAATAGAACATTGTTTCCAATGACATTCCAGACAGGTCTATTGAAATACTTTACACTGTAAACCTTGACATAGCCACTGCTAGCAAAATTCTGTTGTGGTGGCTGTACGTGCTCTAATTGATTTCTTCTTTTCAGGCCTGGGGTTTAAATTTTTCTAATTCCAACTTTAGAGTATTTTTTAGCCAGAAAGTTTAGAAAAGATGAAATAATGATTGTTCTACTTTAACAAGAGAAATCAAGCTGAAACTGGGCTGGAAGCTTCTACCTTGTTGGATGATCCTCACTGCTCCAGAAGGTACAATGCAATGAGATTGCTATCAGCGTTGTTTGTTAGTTGTGATCCCAAGTGCAACAATACCCATGAATCAGGGAAGATGAGCCCACTGCTGTAATAGGGGCGAGTCTATTACGGGAGTAACCAATTCTGATTGAATTAAGAGCCCACTCTAAGATAGGGAATTCACCTCTGGAGTTGTAAACCCAGTTCAAAGCCTGTGGTTGTGAAGGAAGGTCCTAGAGAAGCTACCACTGTTACTTTGCTAAATAGGAATGATATGTTCCTCTTTTGCCTTCTAAATAACTGTATTTGTACATGTGGATTTGTGCTGCTGCCAGCTTTGCTGCATTTTGAAGGGTTCAGACTTAGCCGCAGAGACCCATAACTGGTCAAAGAATGAGAGTGAATGATTGTTAAATATCCAATCATAAGTGAGATATCTCTATCACCTCCTCCAAGGCTCAGGGAACATGACAGAGGAAGGGGCAGAAAGAATAATGCTAAAGAAAAATTGGGTTGATGGAATATTGATTTCTCGATGAGGCTGTGGAAATGTTCCTCTACCCACACATTTGGATTTGAATGAATTTGTTGGCTGTCGTACATTCAGAAACCTTTTATTGTTGCTATAGTTTGTGACACCTTATCTTTACTTAGGTGACCCACTATTGGATCACAACCCAGTTTTTAAAACTGGTATTATGTAATATTTTGATTAAGAGTATGGATCTTAAAGGATTGATAGCATTGGCTTCAATCACTGACCTCAACTTATTATTTCTGAAACCTAGAAAAAGTAATAGTGCTTTCCTTGGCCTTCCTTGAGAGCTGTGACGTGGCCCAGTGAGATGCCCTAGCTCCAGCAATAAGGGAAGCTTAATTAGCTGCTATTGTTCTATTATCTTCAATACCTCCACTATCATTAGCCACTGTCTGCTCTGTTATCAGTTTTCTCTGCTTTGAATGTGATCCTGAGGATAGCTGCTACACTTGCTCTTCATTTTTACCTCAGACAATTGTCTATCACCATGTTTAAAAAAAAAAGTATCTTATCAGGTCATTGAGTTTTCTATTTGAAGCACCTTGTATATCTGGGCCAACAAAGAACTGCAAGACAAGATGACAGGGAGGAAACCCCATCCCACTGATCCTTTTGGGGCCCAAGCTCTTGGAAAGCACCTAGACAGAGTGCCCTCCTAACAACTGCAACGTAAATATTTGTTTCCAGTTGGATTCATTTTACAGATGCTCTTTGAAGGTTTGCTGTTGAACAGTCAATCCACTCCTGAATTAAAAAACAAAAAACAAAAAAAAACCCAATAACAACAAAACAAACAAACAAACAAAAAAACTTTTGACAATACTCAAAGGATTGTCAAAGGATTTAGATCCAAATTGCAGCTGAATGGTTTGGAGTGTGAGCATCACCCACGTGAATAACTGAGAGATTATTAGAAATGGAATTTCCATGTCTGTGAAAGGACAGGAATAAATGAAGCTGCACACATTTGTGAAACACTTGTCAGGTCTCCCCTCCCAAGGAACAGGGTGAAATGACACACATGATGGCTGTCCAACAGTGTGCTCAGAGAGGGTCCTGAGTTTAGGAGGTGAGAGCCATAATGATGTATTCTGTTCACATCTCAGTACCCAGCTTTGTGACACATCCACATTTGTTTGTCATTTTCTGTAAATTAGGACCTCACCCTGTGGGACTCATCCTTCCTAAAAAATAAATTTAAAAAACAAAATTACTTTTTAAACTGAGTTGGGAGACCTGTAAGATGGCTCAGTGAATAAAGTACTTTCTACCAAGTTTGATGACTTTTGAATTTGATCCCCAGAACCCACATAGCAAGAGGGGACAATCAATTCCTACAGGTTGTCCTCTGACTTCCGCAACCACACTGTGGTGTACAGACACACACAACACACAACACATGCTTACCCACAGACACACACACACCCCATACACACAACATACACAAAAAGCCCACAAATAAATTAAATGTAAATTTCTTTATTAAAAAACAAACTGTATGAACAGCTAGAAATGAAGTCACATGTAAGCAGCCACAGTAGCCACGGGTCCCCATGGGCTCCAAGGAACAACTTGAGACATGTATGCAGCCCAAGCCTCTCCAACACTGGTGAGTACACAGGGGATTTCCTTCTGCTTTGGTATGAGGCAGTGAATAAGAAGACAGATTAATTCTCTCTTCTGTGTGACCTCCAGGCTTAGTCTGAAAAAGTGTGCCTTAGTTGGGCCTTCCATTGCTGTGAAGAGACACCATGACCAAGGCAACTCTTATAAAGCACAACATTTAAATGGAGCTGACTTACAGGTTCAGAGGTCCAGTCCATTATCATCAAGGCAGGAGCATGGCAGCATCCAGGCAGTATCCATGTGCTAATGGAGCTGAGAGTTCTGCATCTTCATCAAAAGGAAGCCAGGAGCAGACTGTCTCTTCTGCACCAAGTGGAGACTCAAAGACCATCCTCAGAGTGACACACTTCCTCCAACGAGGCCACACCTCCTAACAGTACCAAGCTTATGGGCGAAGCATATTCAAACTACCACAGAGTGGTATTTAGGTGAGCTAAATTTTTGACAGGCAGCTTTTGTATGTCCCCTATCACTCCAAAGTTTCTTCTCCTTTACATCTTTGTTATATTGTACTTACTGATCTCCGGCTTTACCCTGCGTGCAGAGGTGTTCAGCAGCAGCTCTTGTCTCTGCTCATTGAATTTCAAAAGCCCTTTCCTGAACTTCCCACCCATTGCAACAACCAATAACATCTACAGATAATTGCCTGCAGTTCCTAAGAGTGTGGGCAATATTCTCCTCTATTTGAGAACTCCTACATATGTTATACAAATAAATGGTTTTCAAAGTAGGGAGAAGAAGTGGGGCTAGAGAGATGGTTCAGTAGTTAAGAGCACACTCTACTCTTGCAGAGGACCTGAGTTCAGATCTCAGAACTCTTGACAGGTAGTTCAAGACTGTCCAGCTGTAGGGAATGTGACACACTCCTCTGAATTCTTTGGACACCTACATTGACATGTGCACATTCACTCAAAGACAGGCACACATATACACATAATTTAAAATAAATAAATATTTCTACAAACAAGTGAGAACAGCAACCTTGCCTTTTATCTTTAATATCAATGACAAAACATCTGTATTCTCACAGTTGCTTCTGTCTTTTTGTTTATATGTACTGTTTGGTCAATATATGTGAAAAAATCTACAGCAGCAAGTAGCAAAAAACTAGAGTAGAATATTGGCCTTTTAAAACATTTGTGGACACCTTTTAAATGCTATTTCCAAACTCGGCCAGCAGTAGCTATTTAAACATTGCTTTGTCAAATGCAAATTATTTTGTCTACTTTGTTGTTGTGTTTTGTTTCATTTTCCCTTTAATCTTTGGTCCTTCCCCTTCAATGCTTTGGTCATTGGAAAACATTGATTTATCAAACTTTGCTGTTCCCTCAAAGTCCGACACATTTTACCAGTTATACAATTACTACAATTACAATTTGTAAAAACTCACTATTGTTAACCTCATCGCCAATCTCATGAGCAATGCCTCTTACCCCCCTAGGATATGGTCAAGCTTGTGTCAATGGACAGGTGTCTTCTACAACTAGTTGATTGTTAGCAAAAGCGACAGGTTTACCTCTTTTATTTTTTTGAGAAAATGTCTAATAAGCAGTTAGGGATGAATAGCCATTATTTGTCTGTCAGGTATTCAAGTAAAACAAAAATGTATTGTGAGAATAATTTATTTGCCTTGTACCTTCTGCAATTAAACACAAGCGTTTTTATGTTAACCACCACCCTTCAGAGTATTTTGCCACACAGAATTGTCTGTGCCTTGTGCACTTTAAATGGACTTGAGGCTTAGGAGACACTTTCTAAGGACTTTCTCACCTGAAGCTTGTGTTTTTCTCAGTGTAAAAACCGGTGTTTGAGAGTCTTGTATCTGCTGCCTTTAGTGCATGCCACCATCTTGGTTGGTCTAAGCCACTAACTCCCTTGGTACAAATGTCAGCATGATAGAAAGAGACAGAGTAATGGCTTGGTACAAATTATAATTTCAGCCTCAGAGAACCTCAGTGACACACTAAGTGTCTATGAAGAGAGCCACATACTGCACACAAGTGGAATGATATCAAATTCACCTTCTGGTAGATTTGCACATTGCAGGCCCACTTCATCAAACTAGACTTTAGGATAACCTAAGAAATGGCCATAGTTTTCCAGGAACAGCTCCATACTACTGACAAGACTGTTATAAGACATAGTTATACCTTCCACAAGAACCTCAGAAGTAAGAAAATTTCCCAAAATGTCTTTGTTTCTATTAGGAAGTTGGCTTTCTGAACTTTCCTTTCTTCCTTCCTTTCTTTCTTCCTTTCTTTCTCCCTTTCTTTCTTTCTTTCTTTCTTTCTTCCTTTCTTCCTTCCTTTCTTCCTTTCTACCTTTCTTTATACCTTTCCTTCTTCCTTGCTTGCTTCCTTTCTTTCTTTCTTTCTTTCTTTCTTTCTTTCTTTCTTTCTTTTCTTTGGTTTTGTTTGTTTGTTTGCACCTACTTCCATAGTTGTATCCTAGAGGTTCCTAAGTAATATGTTTAAGAAGCTATGTGTCAACACAACTATCGGATTTGTAGCAAGTGGGGCCCCCGCCATCTCAAGACGTGGGTTCCAATTCCAAGGGATTTGGTAAAGAAGCATTTATTCACTCAACTGCCAGTGTGGTGCTTTGCACACACTAGGCACACAACAAATACCTGTTCAATATAAAATTGAACTGATTTAATCTCTTTTATGATCTTGATAGTTTTTGTGATTTTATAATACAGCTATATCTTCATACATCTACACTGAACATGGCTACTTTTTAGAACCGAGGTATTTGGAGGTTATAATAATATGAAGAAGGAGGAGGAGAAGACCTTCTGTAACAGGCAAAAAAGTTAAGGAAGTTGCTCCATTCTGAATAATAAATTTGTTTCTTCCTGCAGGGTTGTATCCATCTATGAGTCCAGCAACTGAAGAGCCTCTTCAAGACAGATGATGCATTGATAGACCTTGTAAAGGTAGAAGCCTTTATAGTTCCCTGGGAAAATAGCCAGACATCATATCCAGAAAAGCATGGTATTTGAGGATACTCAGCCGAGACACACAGAAAGCCAATGTCATATACAGAAAGACCCGGTATTTCACAATACTCGACTGATACACACAAAAGGAAACAGAAGATGGGATTCAACACTGGAAAAAAGACAAGAAGAGTCATGAGATTTCCCAGGACAGGATTGGAGTCTTCAGCAAACCATCTGGAACTAGAAGATGGATATGTCAATAGGAAAACAGGACATAGAGACTTTCAGGTGGACTTGATAGTATAGAATGGCATTCTAGAAACGCAAATTCACCTGGAGACAACTAACAGTTGAGTGTAAAAGACACAGTTAGCTTGGCAAGGTACAGTCCTTGTATCAAAATTAAAGCCATTCATTTTTTATTATTCATTGATGTGATTTGAGATAAAACATGTACAGAATTCTAAGTTTATAGTTTGATATGTTTATAATGAAAAACTAATTAATCTCTTCTCACTGCTAATCAGGAAACAAAACACAGTCACAGTATACTTCAGAGCTTAGCAGAAAGCGACGTTTACATGACCCTGTGACTGATATCACTATACTTTGACATAGCCACAAGCCGGGGATGTTCATGTTGGGAGGTTAGGATTAGGGGACCTGCAAATGTGGTGATCATAAGAGCTGAGTCTTCATCTAGTAGAGAAAGAAAGTTTAAGTCAAGAAGCTAAAGTATAAGTTTATACTTCAGAAAATAGGAGTTAGAGTCAGAAGAACCTAACATGTCCATGTAGTAGAAGTTAGAATGGGCATATTAGAGGAGAGTGACTCTGGGTTTTCACTCTAGAGTTCGTGGAAATGTACACTTAACATTTCATGTATATTTTACCATAAGTTATATCAATAAAAGTAGAAGAGTTTGTGACTTTCGCTCTTCATCCACACCCTGTCCTAAATCCTATCTCTTTAAAAACTCTGTCAAAGATGTCTCAGTTTCCATGGAGAAGAGTCTGACTGCAAAACCAAACTTGCAACCTGACTGTTGCTGGTAAACCACAACATTTGAAATTCCTCTGCAGACATTGAAAGCGGCTACATCCTTGGCTTTCTGAGGCTCTGCTCTTATCAGAATATAACTGATGTGTATTATTTCTTCAGAAAAGTCTGCCCTTGTATGTTTGCTGGATTAAAAAGTCTGTCTAACTTTCACACAAACCTGTCTTCTGTGTCTCTTTCCAGGCTGATCTACACCCTGTGACTTGATTATAAGATGTGGCAAAAGTTAAACTATCTTCATCCCTATATTGCCAGCCTTCAACTATCAAATTTCTACTAAGGGCTCAAATCCCATTTCTGTGTGGAACCTATTCTTTTTTTTTTTTTTTTTTCCATTTTTTATTAGGTATTTAACTCATTTACATTTCCAATGCTATACCAAAAGTCCCCCATATCCACCCACCCCCACTCCCCTGCCCACCCACTCCCCCTTTTTGGCCCTGGTATTCCCCTGTACTGGGGCATATAAAGTTTGCAAGTCCAATGGGCCTCTCTTTCCAGTGATGGCCGACTAGGCCATCTTTTGATATATATGCAGCTAGAGTCAAGAGCTCCGGGGTACTGGTTAGCTCATAATGTTGGTGGAACCTATTCTTAACCCTTTGGGTACAAGTGATCGGTTCTATTTAATACCCTGTGTGTTTTAATGGTCTTTTAACTTCTTGGGAAATATATCAGGGATACTATGTTACTTCCTTTTTTCTCATTGTTGTGTAAAACAACAAAAACCTGACTGTGGTGGTGTGAATAGGTTTGGCTCCCCAATAGATTCACATGTTTGAATGCTTAGTCCATGAGGAGTAGCACCATTAAGAGGTGTGGCCTTAATGGAATAGATGTAGCCTTGTTAGAGAAAGTGTGTCACTGTGGAGGCGGAGCTTTGAGGTCTTAAATGTTCAAGCCCTACTCAGTGTCAAACACATACTCTCTCCTCCTGGCTGCCTGTGGCTCAAGATGGAGAACTCTCAGCTCCTCCAGCACCATGTCTGCCTGCACACAGCCATGCTTCCCTCCATGATGATAATGGACTGACTCTCTGAAACTGTAAGCCAGCCCTTTATAAGACTTGTCTTAGTCATGGTGTCTCTTCAGAGCAATAAAACACTAAGAAACTGATAGAAACAGCCCAAGGAAAGAAAGATTATTTTGGCTAACAGTTTCATAGGGAACAGTTAATTGTGGTGGGGCAGGCATAATAGAGTTCACTGCAGTAGGAATATGTGAAGAGGCTCCTCAGATCCTGGTGAACCAGATGCAGAGAGCTTACCCAGATGTAAGACCTGCCCATAACTCTCAACTTATGCTTCCAGTGGCTTAGACCCACCACCCATGCCTTATATCCCAAAGGTTCCAAAGCTTTCCAAAACAATACCACCACGAGGAACCAATTCAAACACATGATCCTGTTGGGGAACACTTCATAGTTGAATCATAGCAGATGCAAACTGTGGCATCATTTGTACATATATCCTAGAATAAAACCAGCATCCAAAAATCTACCACCTACGACCAAAAGCGAGGCAGCATCACTTTCCAGAACCGCATCCTTCCATTCCCACTACTCAGAGAATTCCTGTCTCTGATTTTGCTTTCTTTCTTTTACTATTTTTAAAATCATCACTAGATGTGTCACTAAACTACATCTTAATGTGCCCTGCACTGAATCTTATATGAATGTATCCCAGGTTGTCTGTTTGGTTTTTCCTTCTGTCACTGTTCTGGAGAAATGGCTTTGTCGATCCATGCACATGACTGTCATGAATTCTTTGTCATATACTATGCCCAACTGTATAAACATACTGTGAGTTATTTACAGTTCTCTACTCTGCCATGAGAGGTGTTGTTAATATTTTTATGATGCCTTATATCAGTACATACTCTCATATATTAGTAGCATACATATCGCTCTGTGTGTGTGTGTGTGTGTGTGTGTGTGTGTGTGTGTGTGTGTGTGTGTAAATATACATGTGCCTGCATGTTTAAGATCTTCCTAAAACATGGTATGATTTTTTGGGGGTCCAGTAATATTGACATCTAATAATTAACATGGTTCTCAACCCTGATTCCAGACCTAGTGACTCAGGACCACTCAGAGTGGGGTCTAGCAGTTTCTCTTTCTCTCTCTCTCTCTCTCTCTCTCTCTCTCTCTCTCTCTTTCTTTCTTTCTTTCTTTCTTTTGTCCGTTCATTCATTCTAGAAATTATCAATAATTTCAGCAAAGTGTTATGATACATAATTGACTTACAAAGTTTACCAGTCTTAATACATATGAATAACAACCATTCTGATTCATGGACACACTCCTCTTGCCAGTCTCTCAAATAAAATATTTAGAATATACATAACAAAAGAGGTTAAAAAAAAAAACCCTCTACAATGAAAACTTTAAATATGTGAAGAATGAGATTAAGAAACTTACTAGAATTTGAAGACCTCCCAAGCTTATAGCTTGGTAGAATTAACATTGTGAAAAAAGACCTTCCTACCAAAACAATTTACTGATTCAATGAAATCACAATCACCATCATCTCATTCTTCACATAAATAGGAAGAAAATCCTCAAATTGATATGGAACAACAAAAGTCCCAGGATAGACAATTAGTCCTAGATAAGTATTTGTTTCTATGCATTCTGCTCATTTAAGTGCTAAGTGCATCTGTCTAAAACCCCAACTTTTATACATCTGTTTCTATTGTATCATTGCTTTTTAAGTCAGTCATACTTTCAGTCCTCCATTGAATCCATTTGTCCTCTTCTTTCACAGTTAGGAATCTCAGAACTTACTCTTAAATTCTTTGAGTCTTAATGTATTCAACCATAAAATGGGTATTGGTTGTATATGATTGTCCTAGAAAGGGTCAAGGAGTTGGAGGAGAAACAAATGCAATCTTTATGAGTGCTTTGAAAACTGGTGTAATTTGATAACTATAAATTGTTGTGTAATGTTGCTATTTGGTATTCTTCTCTAGATTTTCAGCATCCGACAAAGAAGCTCCAATGTGTTTACTTTAGCCAATTCCAGGGTAGATACCATAGATATTCCAAATTAGTTTGGGAAGCATGGGTAACTTGAAGACTGCCCTCATTCTATCCCAGGACTGTAAAAGTCTTGGACGACATTATATACTCAGGTTTCCAAAATTACTTGAGACCTGGAATGTTTTGACTAGAATCTGCTGCACCTAAATGCAGATTGTCTTTTCCACTTGAACACAATTTGTGGAGGGGTCATTTGGCATATTGAGGTCTGGAGTATTTGGTTCTGTTTTCATTTCTTCAGGTTGCCTATGTTACTGGTACTGTGTTCATGTGGATACCATCTTTCTTGGCTTCTTCTTAAACATATTTATTTGTTATAACCATGCATCTCTTGCTAATTCAAAGTTTCTTCTCTTGTAAATCATAGTGGTGTGTTATTTTAGTTGAAAGTCAATTTTGTTTGATATTAGAATGGCTATTTCATCTTGTTTCTTGGAACCATTTGCTTGGAAAATTGTTTCCAACCTTTTACTCTGAGGTAGTGTCAGTCTCTGTCACTGACATGCGTTTCCTGTATGCAGCAAAATGCTAGGTCCTGTTTACATATCCAGTCTGTTACTCTATGTCCTTTTATTGAGGAATTGAGTCCATTGATGTTAAAAGATATTAAGGAGAAGTCATTGTTATTTCCTGCTATTTTTGTTTTTAGAGGTGGAATTATGTTTGTGTGGCTATCTTCTTTTGAGTTTGTTGAAAGATTACTTTCTTGCTTTTTCTAGGGTGTAGTTTCCCTCCTTGTCTTGATGTTTTACATCTATTATCCTTTGTAGGGCTGGATTTGTGGAAAGATATTGTGTAAATGTGGTTTTGCCAAGGAATAACTTGTTTTCTCCATCTATGGTAATTGAGAGTTTTGCAGGGTATAGTAGCCTTGGCTGGCATTTATGTTCTCTTAGGGGTCTGTATGACATCTGGCCAGGATCTTCTAGCTTTCATAGTCTCTGGTGAGAAGTCTGGTGTAATTCTGATAGGTCTGCCTTTATATGTTACTTGATCTCTTTCCCTTACTGATTTTAATATTCTTTGTTTAGTGCATTTGGTGTTTTGATTATTATGTGATGGGAGGAGTTTCTTTTCTGGTTCAGTCTAGTTGGAGTTCTGTAGGCTTCTTGTATGTTCATGCACATCTCTTTCTTTAAGCTAGGGAAGTTTTCTTCTACAGTTTTATTGAAGATATTTACTGGCTGTTTAAATTGGGAATCTTTACTCTCTTCTATACCTATTATCCTTAGGTTTGGTCTTCTCAGTGTGTTGTGAATTTCCTGGATGTTTTGGGTTAGGAGCTTTTTGCCTTTTGCATTTCTTTTCCTGTTGTGTCAATGTTTTCTATGCTATCTTCTGTACCTGAGATTCTCTTTTCTATCTGTTGTATTCTGTTGGTTATGCTTGCATCTATGACACCTGATCTCTTTCCTAGGTTTTCTATCTCCAGGGTTGTCTCCCTTTGTGATTTCTTTATTGTTTCTATTTCCATTATTAGATCTTGGCTGGTTTTGTTCATTTCCTTCACCTGTTTGATTGTATTTTCCTATAATTCTTTAAGGGATTTTTGTGTTTCCTCTTTAAGGTCTTCTACCTGTTTACCTGTGTTGTCCTGTATTTCTTTGAGGGAGTTATTTATGTCCTTCCTAAAGACCTCTATCATCATCATGAGAAGTGATTTTAGATCCAAATCTTGCTTTTCCAGTGTGATGGTGTATCCAGGATTTGGTATGTTGGAAGAATTGGGTTCTGATGATGCCAAGAAACCTTGCTTTCTGTTGCTTATGTTCTTAATCTTGCCTCCTGCCATCTGGTTATTGCTAGTGCTACCTGTCTTCGAGATATCTAACTGGAGCCTGTCCTTCCTATGATCCTGGTTGTGTCAGAACTCCTCAGAGTCCATCTGTCTCTGCGATCCTATGATTCTGGGATTCTGTAATACTGAGATCCTGGGTATGTGAGAACTTCTGAGAGTCAAGCTGCCTCAGGGATTCTGAGATCCTGGTGTGACCAAAGCTCCTGGGATGCTGGGATCCCGGTATCCTGGGCATGTTAGAGTGCCTGGGAGTGGAGCTTCCTCTGAGTGTTTTGAGACTGGCTGCAAAGTTTGGGCCCAAGGTCTACTCAGGGCAGCGGCCCAGACTGGATGGACAGGGTTCCTAAGTCTCTGGATCCTGCTGGTTACTCCAGATGGTGTTGGGACAGATGTTGTGTCCTCCTCTCCTCTGATGCTCTGATCCTAGGTGTATAGAGCATCTGGGAGTGGAGCTCCCTCTGGGTGTCGTGGGCACAATTTCTGTTTCAACCATCCTTCCCCATGATTCTAATGCAGGCTTAGATTGGAGAATTTCAGATCTGGTGTGTCAAAGACCTTGTCAGCTCTGCCATATTGTTCACTTCCCATTTACTTCAAATATTCTAAATCTATATCATTGCATCATTTAAACTAGAGTTTTGACATCTTTCTGGTGAACTAAAGTTTTTTTTTTGCAAAGATACAGTGACTCAATTTATTTCTAGTAATGCTCTGATAAACCAGCTTAGGGTCAGTTTCTTGTGTAATTTACTATCGTCTAATTTTCTGTACTGGCTTTTAATCTTGCTCTATCCTTAAGGTTTTGCCAAATGAGGCTCATGTAAAACAGCATATTGCTTTCTTTTTTATTTAAGTTCAGTTTTATAGTCTTGTACTTGATGGCTTTAGTCCTCCTATGTTCTTTACTGATCTATTCAAAATCACTTTTACATTTCATATTCTATTGAGTCAGATTTTTTTCAAAATGTTTTCTCCTTTCTTGTTTCTTTGTTAGGGATTTGGTTTGGGGTTTCTCACCACCCTACCCCCTCCATTTTTCCTTTTGCTGTTTTTTTTTTTTTTTTTTTTGTAGTTTTAATGTTTAGCCTAGAAATTTTAACACGTATTTTTATTTTTTAAAGTCTAAATTTATTTGACATTTATAGGCGGAAAAGTGAGAAACACTATGTTTAAATGATAAATGGAAGTCCTGACATGCCCTTTTAATCAGTAACTTTTACGTTTAGTTGTTTTTCATCTGCTTTAACTGTGACATTTATTATTATATTCTTTTATCCATTGTTCATGTTTAGATACCAGACACTATTCATTCCTTGTTAGGATATTTCTTTGAAAATCAGATCTTCTGAGATCTGCTTCTTTCTTCAGAAAATTTGTCAATAGGAGCTTGTTTAGTGATGACTTGGAGGTGGGAAATTGTCTAGTTTCTTCTTATTTTAAAAATGACATTTTACTGTGTCAACAAGTCTATGACGAGAAGTTTGGTTTTCTTTTCTTTTGTTTCTCATCTCTAGAAATTTTAAAACAGTGCTCCTGATTATTGAGGATGTAGCTCAGTAGCTGAGTGCCTGCCTATCACACACAAGTCCTGAGTCCAGTCCCCACTACTACAGAGAAAAAGAAGCTCAGAGTATTCATTGACCTTGCTGCTGGGTCCTGGATATCCACCACTTAGCCCATGGCATGACTTACCACTGTTAAATAAAGCATTTGTATTATCAACAACAACAAAAACAAAAATACAATAAATATATATAAAGGTAGAAGAAACATCAGAGAGTAAAAGAGCGAGTGAATCCCCACAAGTAGCTGTTGCATAGCCCTCTGTGCCTTCATTTCCTTGTCTGTAAAATGGGGAGAACAATATTTCCTCACTGAGTTTTGGGAATTGTGATCATAATTGTAATGAAGTTGACCACTTAGTAAGCATATTATTTTTACCAGGAGCTTTTTGATGTTGGAAGATTGCTTGTCTTGATCTGTAACTGGGTTTTTATTAGGATTCTCCTGCTTATCTCTGGGGCAGGGTGTATGAAAGGGAAGGATATTCCGCAGGACTTTAAGCCTCTTCTGCCTTAAGTTTCTGAATTTATGAACTAGAAAGAACATAGTTCAGTCATCTCGCTGATATTTGTTGACATTAGGTGATTGTTCTTAATGACTTAAGTATGCTAATGGTATTGTATTGCCTTTAAATGAGTCCTTCTAGTTTATAAATGCATGCTACAATATTTATGAATAAAAGTGTATTAGACTTGCTTCAAAATAATGAAGGGAGAAATGTCTAAGGGAGTGTATAAAACAAGGACAACCTTGAGTTGACAATGGTCATAACTGAGCAATGAGTATAAGGGGCTCACTGTGTGAGTCTCTCTTCTTTGTGTATTCTGTTTTTTTTTTCCCTAACTAACAGTATTTTGGATTTCTTTTTCCAAGAGACTATGGTTAGGTAAGAATAAAGCATTCTCCGTTAATATTGTGTAGCAACTACATAATTCCCTGACTGCAGGTCCCAGCTGGAGAGCCAGTGGTGTGGTCATGGCTGGAGTCTCACCACTATTTGTATTGGCCTTAGATGAATGACCAGGAACAAATGCTGGTAGGCAAGGAAGTAGATTTAACTAATACAGAAGAGGAAAATAATTGTCTTTTTTTTTTCTTTAAAGAGTTTTCCTAATTAAAATCTCAAAGTTTTTGAGGTCTGGAGAGACACTAGCCACCACAGATTACAGAAACTGCAAAGTCCTCACACCTGATATTCATGGCTTTCAGCCAGAAGCCACATTCTGAATGATTTCGGGAGCGTCTTTCTGCTGTTAAATGTCAGCAGCCATTTTGCCTTTATTCTGAGCTTCCGCTTTGAACACCGATGAGAAGGCGTCCGGCTTCCAGTATGGCAGGCAGGTGCTTGCTTCCATCTTTGCAAATGCCTTTTTTTTTTCCTCCTCAGATCAATTACCTGTTCAGCATTTAACCTGAAGAACTGACTGAGAGTCTCCACTATTGGTGTGTGGTCAGTACTGTCAGAGGAGCAGAGACTTAGAAGTGCTGCCTAAAAAGTTTCCTTCTCTTTTTTTTTCCCCCCTTCCCACCTCTGTCTCCATGGAGATGAGGTCAGAGGCCACAGGGAGCTCGCAGAGAGCCAGCAGCTGAGAATGAGAAGGCTCACTTAGAGAGCTCAGCTGAAAGCTATAAACTCCTTTACAAAGACCAGCTGAGTCTGTTGGCCTCCGCATCTGAGGTGCTTTTTACACTGATAAATAGGGGACTTTTTGTTTTTCTCTTTTGGGGTGTAACGGGGGCGAGGGGTGGGGGGAGAGAAGAGGTACAGCTGAGTAAAAATCAGGTTTGTCTTTACAATTAAGCTTAGTCTGTCAATTAATGGAGGAAATAATGTGTAAATACAGAAAAATCCCTTAAGAGGTGGATTTCATTTACTTAATACCTTTAAATAATAGTGTGCGTGAAAAACTAAACAGTGATCGCTCGTGTAAACCTCTGTTCTTTCAAGCTGGCTGTTTGCATACTTGAAGAAAAAAAATATATGAGCATCTTCATTGCATACTGCCAATTGTGAATGATTTTACCTGATGGAACATCGTGTCAATGCAATTCAAAATTACTGGGAAAAACAAACCTGAAGGTATAGGCAGTTGTTCTCGCCCCATGAAGAAGTTCCACAAGTTAAGGTATAGTTTACGGTCGCCCTTGTCTTTCTTGAACTGTGGCCACTGTGTCTGAGTTCTCTCCTGACCATTACAGGAAAGGACAGGGGGACTCTGAAGAGGGAGAGAGGAAGGGAAGCCAGTAAGTAATTTACTTTCTATGGCTTGCAATGAGTCACCACTTAATATGTCAAAAGGCTTTATCATTTTTATTTATTGTGTCATTTTTCACATAAACAGCTAGACATTTATTAAAACAATATAAAATGTAAATTTAGGTTTGAGAAACCCCAAGCGAGTCCTTATGAAAAGAAGATGTAAAGCAGCCCAGGTTTCCCTTTTGAATATGCTTTTTTTTTTTTTTTTTTTTTTTTTTTTTTTGCCACACATCTTTAAAGCTCACAGCTTATAAAGTCATCGTTATTCTCAAGGAGGTTTGCAAAACTCTCATCGTGTCTCTAACATTAAACAAGCCAGTTGTTAGCTTTAGCCTTCAGTCACACAAGCACTCCGAATCTTCTAGAAAGTTGTTTCAGCGAACATCAGAACCACAGTCTCTCTAGCTGCCGTGAGATCTCTCTTTCCCCTGATCTTCTGTCTTGGTACCCCCTCCAAATCCCCGCCAGCCTCGCCCCTCACCCTTTCTTTCTCCCGTCTGTGCTGAGCCTTCTCTGTCCTGGGCTGAGCCCTCTCTGTCCTGGGCTGAGCCCTCCTTTTATCCCACTTCCCTCTGCTCTCAGAAGTGAAACAGAACATCGTGTTCCCAAGCTGCCCAGCACACATGCCTCAGGATGCTGCCAAGTTCACAGCTGACCAATTGGCCTACTTTAGAGGGCTTGCATTTAGAAGATTTACAACCTTTATTCCCACTGCCCATCCTCAACCCTCATCCCCGTAAGCGCAATAAAGACTGTGTCAAATGTACTGATAAATCAAGAGCTCTTTGGTTTCGTTGCAACAAAATGGGCAGGCAGTTCTCTTCCGTGGCTTGCAGCCCTGCGGTTCACTCCCGAGGAAATGGAAAACATTGGCTGGTGTGGTTCACAGAGACGTTTGGAAGCAGCTGCCTCTGAATTCGGAACTCATTTCTAAAGAAATATACTGATGAAATGAGATGGTTTTCAATCAGGGCAAGGGGCTATCCATCTTTTAATTTCTTTCCAAAAAACAGGCTCAGGCAAACTGGCCTTCTTCCCATTTAGAAGACGGGGTTGGGCCTGCCTTTTCCACCGAGGTCGGGATAGGCAGCTTTGGTAGACGTTAAGTACTTTGAGCACCCTTGTTTGGCTTTTCAGTAAAGACCAGTAAGAATGAGAATTTAATAGAGTTGTTTTGCTTTGGTTCGGTTTTGGTTTTTGTGTTTCTAAGCAGATAAAGGAATTGTTTTCTCTTGGAGCCGGTGATTTCTTATTTATTATCTATCTGGTACAGTTCATTAAAATCTATTTTCTCTTGAGGGCAGACCCAGGTTTTCATAAAGCTGGTAAAACATGGCACCTTTGTTATGAGCAAGGATATTAAATTAGGCTCAAGAGCGAATGTCTATTTTAAAATAAATAAGAAAGTCACAACTTCTTACAAATAATAGAAGGCACCCAGAAGATGATACAAATAGTAATATAAATATAATAATATAAATAATTGGCATTAAGTAATAGCCAATGGTTTATTACAGTTTAACCGTTCAGCTCACTTATAAATTTGTTGTAATACTTTCTCATCTGTCCCTTCATGGCACGACCTGTAGAATGCTGTTTCATGTAGAGAGATGATTTCTGCCTTTCTTTCGGCAGAGTAGATGGAGTTTTTACATTTTATTTGATTTATGTATTTATTTGGTTATTGGTGGATTAGAAAAGGTCCTTTGCCTTCAGAACTCACTAGTCATGGCGCAGCTGAAACGTCTCCCGGGAGCTCCAGGGTGCTTCTTTGGAAAAGTCCCTTTGATCTCTCCGGGCAGAGCTCCAGACACCCTTTGGCCATAGCTTCAGTGACTGGCTTGGTCTTGTTGGGTGACCTCCGTGGGAGAACAGGGCACAAAACACTTGTGGCAGAACCTGGGTCTGGAGGCCCTTGGCAGAGTGGTGCCCATCTCACTCCAAGCCTTCTTTGATGGTGCCAAAGTTGGATTCCAGACTCTTGGGCAGGCACAACGTGGTAGAGGGAAGCAAACTGGAGGGAGCTCTGGGGGAACACGCCTGTCCTGCTCAGGCTGATCCCTAAGTGGGACATGTTCTTTATACCCATCCTCCTATCCCAGTCACTGACAAGGGCACATAGGACCCGAGGTGGAGAGCATTGGAGCTATTAAATATCACAAAATCGTCCTCTCTTCAGTGCTGGTCATATAGTGGTTGTTTCTGAAACTGAACTTGGGATGGCATTCTCTAGAGGAAATGCCTCCTATTTAATCTGAAAAGTTTAAGTTCCATAAGAAAAGACAGAGCTGGCGAGATGGCTCAGTGGGTAAGAGCACAGACTGCTCTACCGAAGGTCCTGGGTTCAGATCCCAGCAACCACATGGTGGCTCACAACTACCCGTAATGAGATCTGATGCCCTCTTCTGGTGTGTCTGAAGTCAGCTACAGTGTACTTATATATAATAATAAGTAAATCATTAAAAAAGAAAAAAGAAAATAAAAAGAAAAGACAATGGTTTTATCTTCCTGTTAAATTCTCATTATTTGGACAAGTAAGAGGTCTTCCTCTGAATGTGTCTCTGTTTGAAGAGGGGACCAAAATTAGTTAACAAATGTGTTTGTTTTCCAGGGTTAAAACAGGGTGGCCAACAGGAAGCCACTAGCTGTTGCTCCCTCAGGTCTTCATCCATTCTAGTGATACTTGCTCTTACATCATTCAAGCCGCTCTCCACTGGGGTGGGACTACAAAGCAGAGTTTAAGCATTTAATCACTTGGCATTCATAGTCAGTCCATGACGGCCCAAATAGTCAAATGTCAAGGCTTTTAGCCTGAGACTTTTCTGGTTGGGGCTGTTAGTGCCTGAACTTTTTCAGAGCCAAAAAGGTTTTGACCCCCTTTTAAAACCAAAGTTGATGATATTAAGAGAAGAATCTTGAAAATTCAAACATGTCTCCTTGCTTCCGGAGGAGGCTGAGATGATCCTTTTTTGACCCACGAGGAAAAAAAATAAGTCAGCCTGGTCGGTATGGGGATTATTTAACAAGGCTGAATAACACAATACGGCCATCTACACTTACAGATCTCATGAAGTTCAGAGGTAATACCATGTATGAGTGAGTACATGAACACATTCGTGGGCACATGCATTCTCAAACACACACACACACAAATGAAATGTACCAAAACAAAGTTGTCCCTCAAAATAAGTATCTTAGTCTGTTTTGACTGATATTTTTTTTAAACTATCATAGATGGAATAGTGACATATAAATAGGAGAATTTGTGTCTCACAGTTCTAGAAGCCTTAGATGGATAGTCAAAGAAGACAAATACTGATAGATTTAGGTTCTGGTTAAGGCCCTTTTCCTAGTCCACAGAGGGAATATCACTGTTCCCTCACAGGGCAAAATAAGACAAAGGTTTTATTTATTTATTTATGTATTTATTTATGTCTCTTTTGTGAGGACTCAACGTTCATGAGTCAATCTCCCGAAGACTCAGTTGGGTGAAGATTTTTAACCTGTGCATTTTAGGAGGATGTAAACCCTTCAAACCACAGCAATAAATTCTGGGATTTTTTTTGCCCCGTCTACTGTTTTTATTGCTCCATCATCTCCTATGTGTAGCAGGATGATACCTGGGGTCTCTGTCTCTGTAACATCGGGAACCGCTTGCTGTGTGTGGTGAGAAGGCAAACATGGAGAGCCAGACAGTTAAAACCATCTTCTAGGGGGAACTTGACACCTGCCTTGTGCTGAGCACCAAGTGGGAGCTTGAAGAATCCTTAACTGAAACAGCTCAAAGGCATTGGCTCTTAAACTCTAACTGCCTGCACAGGACTGCTAGAGGCAGCTCATCTGCTCCCTTGTTCTTATTCAGCACACAGGAGAGAGACCACTGCTCCACATAAAGCCCTTTTCTCAGAGGTGTTGGTTGACAAATGAAACAGCCCTCACTCTGGAGGAGAGGATGAAGTTCACTAGACAAGGCAGGTGGTGTAATGGTATAACCAGTTACCACAGAAGATGAAGGAGGATCCAGCATTGATTTTTAGCTCTGAGGTCAGAAATATAGCACGAGTCTCGGCTCTTCTTAGGATCTCGCAGTGCTAAAGCTAACATGTCAGGCAAGCTGCGCTCTCGTCTGGAACTGCGATCACATCCCAAGCTCACATGGCTGGGATAGATTCAGTTCCTTGTGATTGTAGACCTAAGTTCCTTTGCTAATTGCTGGTCAAGGAGTGTTCTAAAATCTTTAAAAAAAAAAAAAGGCATGATGTATTAAGAGCTATGAAGACTCAGAAAAAAGACAGAAGCAGCTATGTCTAGTGGGATAGTGTTTGTTTAAAACAATGGTTTTTAACCTTCCTAATGCTATGACCCTTTAATACAGTTCCTCATGTTGTGTTGACCCCCAACCATAAAATTATTTCGTTGCTTCTTCATACCTGTGATTTTGTTGCTGTCATACATTGTAACATAAATATCTGATGTGACCCCTGTGAAATGGTCATTAGACCTCCCAAGGGGGTTGAGACCCACAGATTCAGAATCTTTGGTTTAAATGAAAGGCAAAGTTTGAGCTAGTCATAGAAATGGGAAGTTTGAGTACTTTACCACAAAGGTGTAGCTTATCTCTATCAGTGTATCCAAAGTCTTTGAGTACACAGAACATTCCACCTCTGGGGAATCCTACCTTAATCACTAATGAGCCAAGCATGGTCAAAGATCCATAGGTAATTATTAAGGAATAACTGGATCCGATAACAGTGACTCACTCCTGTGATGCCCACAGTCAGGAGGCTTAGGCAGGAGGATTACCATGAGTCTGAGGCCAGAAGTAGACCTTCTCTCAAAACAAAAGAAAGCCAGGTATAGTGGTGCATGCCTTTAATCTAAGCACTCAGAAGGCAGAGGCAGGTGAATCTCCTTGAATCTGAGGGCAGCCTGGTCTACAGAGTGAGTTCCCAGACAGCTGGTACTATATAGTGAGACCCTGTTTTAAAAAACGAAAAACATAAAACAAAAAAGGAAAAAAAAAAGAGAAGTGAGGGAGGAAAAGATGAGAAAAGTAAGACTTGCATACCAACAACTGGATTAATATTTGACTAAAACCCTCAGCAATGTAGTATCCACATGGAAATATAAAACTAAGACAGTTTTGGACACTCAGAACCAATGGAGCCCATAGGAGTATTCCTTCAACTAACTTCACACAACACACGATGGCCGAGCTATACCCAACTACCCTGGAATTGTGATTTAATAAAATGGATCCTGTTTTGAGCCTTTAAAAGAGGCATTTGTTGGGATTGTGATGGTTTGTATATATGTTCAGCCCAGAGAGTGGCACTACTAGAGGGTGTGGCCCTGTAGGAGTAGGTATGGCCTTGTTGGAGTAGGTTTGTCACTGTGGGTGTGGGCTTAAGACCCACACCTAGCTGCCTGGAAATCAGTCTTTCACTAGTAGCCATCAGATGAAGATGTAGAACTCTCAGCTCTTCCAGCAGCGTGCCTGCCTGGATGCTGCCATGTTTCAGCCTTGATGATAATGGACTGAACCTCTGAACCTGTAAGCCAGCCCAATTAAATGTTGTCCTTAGAAGAGTTGCCTTGGTCATGGTATCTGTTCACAGTTGTAAAACCCTAACTAAGACAGGAATGATACAGGCATCAACAGATTTAAAGGAATTGGACTCCAAAGCCTTGAGGAGATGAGGTAGAGCTTCTAAGGAAACAGAAGCAAGATTTGAGTGCTGTTCTCTGTAAGGAAGCCACCCACAAGACTTAGCTCCAGTGACTCCACAGCCTGGTCAGGTCCCTCAGGCATCCACCAGGAATTTATTGATCAACCTTCCTCCTCTCAAAACAGCTGCACTCTGTTTGAGGATCCAAGAAATAGATCTTCTACACACCCTGAAAGTACATGACTTTGCCTACAAAACCAGTACCTTCCCCAGATAGAGTATAAACCAGCACCTTGCCCAGATAGAGTATAATTGATTCAAGAGAGGACATGTGCTCTATGGAGGGCAAGGGTAACAAAGATATTCTTTCTGCCTCTCTGAGTGACACTGAGAAAGTGCTTGGCTCCTTCCAGGATCCAGTGGCAACCAGTGGGTGACCTTGATGGGATTCAAGCATTAGTCCAATAGGCTTAGACCAGAACAGAGATGGATGGACCACCTCCTATGCTACAGTGTTGATGGCTCCCTCGCTGTCATCCTCCGGTGAAGTCAATCAAACATTCTATTGATTTTTTTAGTGCTATGAACTGGTAAGTTTCTTTTAAAATCTATTTAGGTTGGACTTTCAAGGCTTTACATCTGATGGCCTCTATGTCTCCATACTAAAAGCAGAGATCGTTGCTGAGGAGTGTCTACTTACAGGAAAATGAGGCCTTCAGCCTGACCAATGTCTGCTTCAGAGTCAGGAAAAGAGGAAGGTATGGATTCCACATGGCCTGTTAGGAGGGGAGGGTGACAGAAAACAGAGCTGTAACTGAGGCAGGTTGACCAGCCACTGTGTATGAAAGACTGACCATCCTTGATGCTTTACAGATACTATTTAGTGAATCCCTACAAACCCTTCAGATGGCCTATTCTTCCCCCCCCCCCCCCCACACACACACACACTTTTCTTTCCCTTTATTGGGTATTTTCTTTTTTATATTTGCATTTCAAATGTAATCCCCTTTCCAGGTCTCCCCTTTGGAAGCCTCATATCCCATCCCTCCTTCCCCCTGCCTCTATAAGGGTGCTACCCCACCCATCCACCCACTCCCACCTTCCAGCCCTGGCATTCCCATACACTGGGGCATTGAACCCCCTCAGGCCCAGGGGACATTCCTCCCACTGATGTCCAACAAGGTCAGATGGCCTATTCTAACCCTTGTGAAAGTGAAAGCTGAAGCTGAGAGAGAACCACTCAGCTGGCCAAAGTTATGCTTCATTCTCAGTTCCATCTGACTCTGGCAGCCCCTCCCATCCCTTTGCATCTCAAAAGCAGGCGCCCAAATCAGTGTTATCACCACCAAGCCAGAGACTAACAAAGGTGCAGATAAGGAAATGACCAACCCAAGCACAAAAACCCTTGGGCTGAAGACGGGAAGGCTGCAGGGGTAAAAGCCACTCTTCACATTACTAGCACAAGCAGAGGTACACAGAACAAACGCTGTGGCCATATGCTCTACTCAGAATCTCTGCAGTGCGGGAGCAGGGTCTATTCTGATCTCCTTTACCAGCAGACAGAGATGAGGCCAAAGAGGTTAGATGGCCATTTCTAAAGCCACAGAGCTGGATGCAAGATGTAAACTAGAATGAGACCCTGTCTTGGCTCTATCTCGTTGGTCCACAGCAACTGAGTGTTGACATTTTGGAAAAATGATAACGAAGTTCCCTGTTGATCTGCTACTTACTGAGATGAATCATGTCATCATTAAAGGTGCTTTTCTTTTTTAAACCGGTTAAATATGAGGCAATAATAGTACCTGCCGTGTATAGAAATCAAATAGATCAGCAGCAGGATCATGATGAGTACTGATTTTAAGTACTGCTGAGCTAGTCACACTTCGTGCTGTACAATAATGGCTCTCTACCCATCCAGCCCTATCTTGAGTGCCCATTGAGTGTCTTTTCCACTATGGTGGCCTCCAGTGGAATCTCAATTACAGTTTGTCAGTGATCTGCTCTAGATAAGACTCTCAATTACTTTGCCATAAATTAACAGAGAAGATAACATGAAGGCCCCCAATTTTCAACTGAATTTGTGTGACCATTGGTCTTCTTTCCTCATCTGGTAGAAAACGGGGAAGGGAAGGGGATCTCCCTGTCTTTCTCCACCCTCCCTCCCACTGTAGGAATTTGCTACTAAAAAGGATCTGAGGCACTCAGTCAGTGGTGACTTATGAATAGGGCTTAAGGGATGGCATCTGCTTCTCAGAGTATTTGATATTACACTAAGGTCAAAGCTCTCTAAGGTTAGGGTCTGGTGTCAGTCTAGAATGGGATGTGTCTGCGTTTGCCTTGGTTCTGCTGCTGTGGGATCAAGAGGAGGAGAGGGGGGGAGCCTGGATCCTTTTCCATGTCCAGGTTCTGCCCTCCAGGATGGAGATAACCTTAAACCAAGTAGTTAAGAGGGAAGAAAGGGTGCTAGATTCTTCCTAGGACTTTACGAGACAGCCTGGCTGGGGTCGAATCTGCTTCCATTTGAACCAAGAGGTAGGGGTAGAAGACACATCCACTTAGAACCAATCTCTTTAATAAGGACAAAAAGAAAAAAGAAAAGAGTGTGGGTGTGCAGGGTCAAAAAACAAAATACAAACAAAAAACAAACCAGAATAGGACATAGCGATCTGTGAACAACCTCAGGATGCAGGCAGAGCCCAGGATGCACACATCCAATTTTGTGCTTAGCTGGTACCCTGCTGTGCCTGCTGTGCCTGGGTGGAGACAGATTCAGAGGATCAAGGTGGCCAGCATGCTCTACGGTTATTGCCTACTCTGGCTACTCTCAGGACAGGGTTGGTACACCTGCCCAGAAGGTGGAAGGATAGGGCCAATTTCACCAAGAGTTCCTTGAACTTTAGAGCTGCAACAGGATTGGGGAGGGAGAAAGGGATTCTCAGAACTGGATGTCCAGAAGACAGGGTGGCCTAGAGTGGCTCCTGTGCTGGGAGTCCTAGATTAGCAACAGAGAGTTGAGCATAGAGGTGGGGCATGCCAGGGGAAGCAGGGTAACAGCATGTGTCTTCTCAGGGTCTCAGGCATCACTGCAAAGTTTCTTATGGAGCAAGGACTCCACATAGCCTTCACAGACACCTAGCTTCATACAGGCTAGCCTCTGGCTTTTCCAATGTGTATGGAAGCACTAGTGTGAACTTGTGGAATAAACACACACACACACACACATGGTTAGTTATATATTATGTTATATATATATTTATATATTATAACACACACATATCTTTCATCTGGTTTTGACAATCCATCTGTCAAAGGGCCATATGCTCTCTCTCTCTGAGCTTTCAAAGGTGACATGTTGTTGACTGTAACTTGAAGACTTGAAGTAGAGATGGAACAACGACTGATGAGCATAAGTGGTATTAAATAAGTTATTCTGAGAAAAATGAATCACCGGGATCAGGAAGACCATTGTGAGAGTGACTGTGTCTCCCTACTAAGAAGGCCACAGTGTGAGGATAGAATGATGCTAGAGAGAAACCTAACCAGCTCTTCAGCCAGGAGGTCATGGTCAACATCAACAGTCATAAATCATGTTCAACTGTCAACAGACCTGTAATGAAAAGCTGACATTGTACCTCTGTGGTCCTCCTCCCCCAAATCTATTACATCTGCTCTAATCGTGAAAGAAAGAGAAAGAGAGAGAGAGAGAAGGGAGGGAGGGAGGGGGAGAGAGAGAGAAGGAAAGGAGAGAGGGAGGGAGGAACAGAGGGAGAGAGAGAGAGAGAGAGAGAGAGAGAGAGAGAGAGAGAGAGAGAGAGAGAGAGAGAGAGAGAGAAAGGAAATTAGACAAATCCCAGTAGGGGCGTCCTCTTACCACTAACGAGTCAGTTACCAGGGCTCCTTAAGACTGTCAAGGTCACTGAAACTGGAAAGCTTTCAGAACTCTTAGAGCCAGTACAGCCGAGAATAGACAAGAAATAAATGTATCATGGGAATCACAGGTAGAGGGAGCTTGTGGTTCAAAACTACATTCCCAGCATTTAGGAGACAGATTCAGGATCGCCAAGAGTTCAAAGCCAACCTGGGCTGTTGCCCAGTGAGTTTGTTAAGTGAGTCCCAGGCTAGCCTAATCTACAGAATGAGACCCTATCTCAAACAAACCAGCCCACCCACCAATAAAGACAAACAAAACCCTAAGGAAATCTTAATAAACTATTGTCTGCCTTTGGTTAGTATATCAATATTAATTTTTAAATTATAACAAACATACATGACTGATGTACCTTAAGGACAATGTTAGGAATAAGGGACCAGGAAGACAGTTTATAAAAGCTCTTTGTACTATTTTATTTTTCTTTAAATATCAAATTGTTGTTGAAAAAAATCTTTTCCAAAACTTTGTAAGATCATATGGCCTATTAGCAGTGGAGCATTTCATCCAAGCTCACAAGCCCAGGCCGAGAAATATTTACTGGAAAAGGAGGTTTTTTCGCACGCATAATTTTCCAGAATTGTACTATCCTCTGTAATGAAAAGAGTGATCAGTGCCTTGTATCTGAATCATAAATTTAGTCTGCGTTCCCATGGTAGGTCACCTGCTAGGGCCACAGCCATCTAAGTAGCATCAATATGGGCTCTGTATGGCATTAACTAAGAGCTTTCCCGTACAAAGTGACTGTTACTTTTATACTCCTACTAAGATTGGGTTTCTTTCTGTAACATTTATAAGCAGTGTAAAAAGTTGGACGATTAACGTCTCTGAAACGTTATTTTCTCTTTTAAAAGAGAAAGAACATAAAGGCCACAATCAAACTTTGAAGGGCTGTACCTACCGAGGGAACGAGTACAAATTCAGTGCCTGGCACCTCAAAGTTCTCGGTAAACGATGTTTGATAATAAACACAGTTATCTTTCCCAATCAGGAGAAGATAATCCCCTTTGGTCCACAGGAAACATGGCTCGCAGCTCTTTCCTCGGCATGTTTCCTAATTTAACTACACGAAGCATCTAGAAGGCACTCTGCCAACAGCAGCCTCTGGTTTGTATCTAAGCAAGTCTTGGTCATTAAGCAAAGTCAGGGCATCACTGGCCAAGCAGAGAAAGGCCACGCCACAGGGTACATCTGTGCTCGCCAATGCTCTCTGTTCTTGAAACAAGAATGCAATAATTAATAAATAAATAATAATACAATAATAACAATAACCCAGGACAGTTAGACAGTGTCAGATCCCAGCCCCAGGCTGGGGGGGGGGGGGGCGGAGGGGACGGGTAGGAGGGCTCCTTTCTCTTCTTGTTCCTCAGCACCTGTCACGGAGACGGGATGCAGGCTCGGCGGCCGCTTCCTCCTGCCCCCGCCGCCCGCCCGGCGGACCCTCGGCTCCCGGCAACGCGCCCGCGGCCCACGCCGACTAGAAAGCGCCCATTGAGCGCCTGCAGCTGCCGGTGCCGCTTGCCCAAAAACTAAATAAAGCCCCGACTGCAGTTCCAGCGAAGAAGACACTACTGTGTTCTTCCCAGCGCAGTCACGGCTATAAAGCATTAAATGCAAACTGCTGATTGTTAACGCTGCATTTGTTTACACCCCGAATCTTGAATCACAATGGGGTGGCTTTCGGGCTGCCAGGGCCGGCCAGGGCCGGCTTTATCCTGAATGCTGCAGCCTGTTCCCTGACTGGCCGCGCAGAAGGAAGTTGAGTAAATAGCATCGCCTTTGGCTTGCTGTGTGTGTGTGTGTTGTGTGTGTGTGTGTGTGTGTGTGTGTGTGTGTGTGTGTGTGTGTGTGTGTGTGTGTGCGTGTGATAGATGTCTGCTATGGAGACCAGTGGGATTTTGTTCCTGGTAGGATTGAAGGGAATGTATTGGAGAAGCCTTACTCTATTTGCGGATGTGTAAAACGTTCGGGGATTTGTAAGGTCTCCCAAAGGAGAATCCCCACACTGTATGAAATAAAGCAGATGCGAATGAATGAAAGGATTCTGGGATTCTCTTAAAGGGCTGCGGGGAAGGGAGAAGGATGGATGGGAAGTGTGGCCCACTGGCTAAGCTCGCTGATGGATAGCTAGCTGCAGCATTTATCCATCCCTAGCACCAAGCGTGACCATATATATGCCTTTAAAATCCAGCAGTCACTCTCTCTGCTAGTGAGTTAGAACGTTTTCACTTGAAAATATTGCAATGAAAAAAAGGCCCTTTGCACTCTGCCTTTCCAAGCAACAATCTGTGACAGAGCTTTTCTTTTTAAAGTTTGCGCCGTTAAGTTAGGATGTGCTTATATTTTTATGCAGTTATTTTAAATCTTTAAACATACACTGAAAAAGGAAAAAAGTTAACTTTCCTAAGTGAAACGTCTTTGTATCATGCTCTTCTGGTTTCTGGTGACCAATCCCTATGCCATTAGTATTCTTAAAACAATAATTCATAATGAGTAGAGTTATGCTTCACACAAGAAAATAAAAAACCTCCTGAATAGAGTTTGCTTATACCAGGTTGGACTTAAAACCTAGAATGAACTACTCATAGCTATCAACGTCAGGAAATGTATCTGCCCTGGAAACACACCACTGTCTTCAGAATAACTGCAGAATCATAGCGGGTTTCCGCACAGCATTTGGAAAGTACAGATACAGCGGTGAAATGACACCTTCTCACCTGCATATGTAATCCGAAGGGAAATGAAACGAACATGGGACACACCATGCAAATGAGAGACAAAGCTGGAAACCAGAGTGCTGGAGAAATGATTCAATTCACACAGGCATATGCTGTCCGCTGGCACCTTGCACCAGCCGACAGAGTCTTTATTCCACAGTGAAGAGCTTTCGAGTCGAAATGCAGAAGGATGCAGTGAAAGTCACAAAGGGGCAGATCTCGGAAGGGACATTGACAAAGCAGGAGGACCACCGGCAGTGCATTTGGAGCACCTGGTCCACCTAGAGCTGGTACTGGCTGTGAAGGAAGAGAAGAGAATCTGCAGTCTTGGAGGTCTCCCTGGGTAGGGGGGCTCACTGTCTGATGGGAAGATGAGATGTGCACAAGTCATGTGAGAACTGCACCGAGGCTGTAAGAATGGAGGGGATTGAACGCCTAATGAATGGGAGACCAGAAAACAAGACACACAATTCACAGGAAGACGATCGGAAGGTCTCGCACCAGAGAGAACGTTGGAGCAAAGGGAGAAGCCTGAGACTTTGCCAACAGGGAGACTTTCCTTCCACAGCTGGCTTAGAAACATAACTGTAGCTTGAAGGGTCCTTTCTTCCTAGCCAAGTTGGGACCCAGCACTAACACTATTAGATGCAGACATGCCTTCTTCTTCTTCTTCTGTCATAGGGAAATTTCCAAAAGATTTTGCCAAGGACACACTTAGACATTTTCAACATGTTCCAATTCAGAGTGGATCCACCATGTAAAAGAAGCATGGCATGAACTTGCTATTTAAATGGCACCTCTCTCTTTCTCATGTGGATTTTACATCCACCTGTACTTCAGGCAGTCATGAAACAAGTGTTTCCCCACTCCCATTAACTGATTTCAAACCCACAAGGATCTTGCACAAGGTTTGAGCTTACCCAGCCCCATAGACACACTCACCCCTAGACATTTCCTCACTCACAGTGTGAATGCTCTGTTCAGAAAGCGGAATGCAGACAAGCGACAAAGGCAAATGCAGCCAGAGTGGATGCAAATTATTAAATTAATTTTTTTGGAAAGCAAATTTAATTTTAATTAAATTTGAAAGCTTACATATTTGCAAAGACAGTTTGGTATTTAACTCTCAGACTCTTCATCCTAAAACCTTTTGCTTCCTTTGCAAACCTACCCAATGACTCCTAAGGTCAGGCAGAAACATAATTCCAGCTCTTCAAATAAAGAAGTCAAAATGAAGGGGCAAGCTTAGTTCTGTCCCCAGGTAGGACCTTAAATTGTCTGCAGTGACTGGAACCTAGATCAGTAGACGACAGCCTGTCCAGTCATGCAGCTGTATGACTTAGTTTGTTTTGTTATTGTTTCAAGACAGGGTTTCACTGTGTAGTCCTGGCTGTCCTGGAATTCACTCTATAGACCAAGCTAGCCTCGAACTCCAAGATCTGCCTGTTTCTGCCCCACCCCCACCCGGCTAAAGCTGTCATTCTAAGAAGGGGCTGGGTCAGGGGTTCACCTCCACTTGAGTTAGAGTCTTTGAATCTTGATCACATTAAAAATACCTGTGTTAAGATTAAAAAAATAAAAGACAGAATGGATTTATGAACATATAATGGAAGAATCACATGCCACAGGATGGAGCACGGGGGTAGGAGGCGAAAGCCTGTTCTTATCTTCAAGTTAGTTTTCCTCTGATCACCAGACCAGAATGTGCCTCAGTGTGGTTAGAGTAAGAGAAGACTCAGCGTGACTTTTTTTTTCTAACAGAAACAAATGTCCAGTCATCTGAGAGCACACCAATAGTGTAAAATAGAAAAGTAACTGTAATTTAAGGGCTTTTTTCTTTTTACATTATTAAGTCAGATGATTTTTTTTTCCTAATACTCATATCTCGCATGTGCATTTCTGGTTTGAAGAACTTTAAACCATGTTTCAAAGTTACATTTTTAAGTTTTAGAGCATGGCATAATTCTATGTTTGGAAATTTTAGGACAGCTGAATGATTTTCTATCTGTATGTATCTATCTAATCTATATTTATCATTTCTGGAGTGGGCTGTACACATAAAAAAATCTCGTGATAATGTGTTACCATTATATCTTTAATTCTTGGTTCTTGTAAGAATAATGTTGGTGAAGACATCACTATAGTCACTGTTAATACATAATTAATTACCCCCAAACCAGCAGCTTAGGCCTGTGCTTTCATTTTTGTTCTCAGCTTTATGGTTGAGAATCTAAAAAGGTCTCCGTAGGCAGGTCTCTCCCAGGACCTCGCCTACAGGTACAGTCAATGGTACCTGGGCTCCTGCCCCAGATGAGGCATGCACTGGCTGCTTGGAGTCCCTACTGATGGTCTCTTTGTTGTTGACTCCAGCATAGTGTTGAAGAGCAGCCAGATGTCCTGTGTGGCGGGTAACCTTACTTGGAATATGCAGGAGAGTAAGGCAGGACTTTCACTCTCAGTTGCCCCTGCCAGGGGCACCTCCCAGTGGGAAGAGGAAGGGGGTCTTTGAAGGCATGTTTTGAAGCTGTGGTGGGTTTCCTTTTGTTGTGTCCTTTAAGAAGAACAATTTGGTGCTTAGTTTCTTAAACTAGACTACAGATCATCTTCAAGACCCCACACGTTTGGGAGTTCGTTTTATGCTTCTAGAACTTAGTACGGGGCTGTTGTGTACCAAGTGCTACAAAACAGAATCAAAGGCCTACAGTCAAAAAAAAATCCCACCCTTCAAAGCAAACAGTCAGGTTTATTGTGCTGATAAAACCACCCTAGAGAGATAACCAGGATACCTTAGGTTGTTTGAGTCTGAGCCAGTCATCTAATTCAGCTCTTCTTCTTTTCCCTCCAATGACACAGTTGCAGGTTAAGCTGTACAGCCAAGTAGCAAAGACAGGACCATTGGTGCCCAAGGTCTAGTCATTGTTTCTGGTCCACCTGAAAGCTCTGTTTTATCAGTTATTGTTTGAGAGTTTGGTTTTATTGAAACTCAGAGAGACTCCAGTGGCTTAGATCATTCTTATACACAAGAATGGGGCAAGACTTTCTGTCAATCTGCTGAGTGCAGCAGGAGCCTTTCCCTCTCTCTCTCTGACCTTTCTGTCTATTCTAGGAAGATAAAGAAAAGTCCCAGAGGCCTCCCCAGGAGGCCCTGGGGCTCTGCATTGATCTCTGCAGTCTTGAAAAAAACTAACTTCCTGGCCGTTTCTTCTTGTTTCTCAGGAGAATCTTGTGGCCTATCTGTCTGGGACCAAGCAGAGTCTGAAAGGCTTCCTGTGACTTCTACACAGGCTGTGAGGAAGTAGAGATGTCACAGAATGTTCCAGGAACGTTAGACTATGTTTCAGGCAGTGCCTATGACTTGGGACCGTGATGTAAGTCATCATCTTGGCCTTTCGGTATGAGACAAGCAGCGAGCCCAGTAGCCACCTTTGTATCACGGAGATGCAGGTTTGCAAAGAAGAATGGAACTGTTAAAGAGCCTTCCTAGTGGCTACCAGGAGGGTAGGAGCAATGCTTTCTGGCTTAAGGTTTGTCTAGCTTTCCTGAGCAGAAGGCTTTTACTTCTGCATGTACTGTGGCTGTAATTAAGTGATTCACATTCACAATGCTCAGTATTTATCTAAAATACTCTAAGTCCTCATTAGGAGGGGGGAAATTCATTAACATTTGGCTTCCTGAACTTACTAATGTGGTACATCCCTCTCTAAGCTCCTTTTAACACTAGGGTTCTCCAGAGAAACGGAATAGTGTGTGTGTGTGTGTGTGTGTGTGTGTGTGTGTGTGTGTGTGTGTGAAGATGCAAAGAGATTTGCTGCAAGGAATTGCTAGTATTGTTATGAAAAGCTGACAAAGCTCAATGAGCAGCATACTAGAACCTTAGGAAAGCAGGGGTCACCAAGCTGGGTCCCAATGACTTGGCTTAACCAGAAGCCAGCTGGAGTAGCTCTAGGCAAATGCCAGTAAGACCAGAGATCCAGGGTAACCTGAAGACGAGAAACAAGGCAAAGCAATGCTTCAGCTCTAGGTACCCAGAGGGAAGGAACCATCTTTCCTGTAGTAGCCAACCTCTATGTTCTAAGCTTCTGCAATCTGCCTGAGTCTCACTCATGTTAGAGAGAACGATGTATTACCACGTCTACTAATTCAAGTATTAATTTCATCCACAAACACCCTCATACTCAAAATATGTTTGGCTGGATATCTGGGAAATCTCTTACACAGTTACTTTTGATACAATTAGCCATCACACTTACGGTGATGGGGTCACACACTACAGAGGACTAATCAGATAGAAATCTCAGATAAATCTCCATGATTGTAACAGAAATGTCTCTCTACTTACTCTGATCTGGTACTCATGTATATGTAAAGTTTTTCCTGTTTGCTGTGCGCCCACAGCATTTCTATTTAGGGCCTGTAACTATATGGGGCAGCCCATGTATGTTTGATCTTTACTGTCATCTTGAATGCATTCAGAATAATTAGGAGACACATTGGCAGTGTGTCTGTGGGACAGTCCCAAGATATTTAAATGAGGAGGGAAGAACCACTCCAATTGTGCACTATGCCACCCCAGGGGCTGCAGTCCCAGACAATGTAGCACCCACTCTTCTGACTCTGATGCTGGGGCTGGCATTGCCCCATCATGATCACCATTTTGTCAATCTCAGTTCCTGTGTGACAAGGAATTTGGCTAAAGAAACAGGACAGTGGACCTCCTGAAGCCAGAATCATACATACACTACAAAAAGAACAGGAAAGGCCTTTCTCCCTTCCAGGGAGTCTCTCCCTGCCCCAAATCAGCCCCAATGCTCTAAGATTCTCTGCTCACAATTTTCATGCCAGACTCCTAGAAGAAGGAGAGGGGCCTGTAGATCCCAACTTTTTGAATAGCATAAATAAATTTCATGACCCCCCCCCCCAAGGAAAACAGATAAAACCTTTCATCTGTCTACTTTATGACTACAGATGGATACCTTTCTCTTATCTGTCTGCTTCATAACTACAAATGGACACCTTTCTCCCATTCCTGCCATCATTGATTTCCTGATCCCAGTAGACTAGTGCACCCTTTAACTGTGAGCCAGAATGAACCCATCCTTCATAGGTCGCCTTTGCCAGGCATTTTGTCACAATGCTAAAAAAGAAACTAATATACCTCCTTTATCTCTGTCCCTAGAAATACGTGCAGTGATAACTGGTGTCTGAGGGGGAAGATGTTTTATGTATTGTGGGCACTCTGTGGCCATCTCAGGAAGAGCATTTGTGCAAGCTCTTCTCTGTACAACAGAAGATGCCAGGTTTGCAGGGAGTGGGAGTGGGGGGAGTCATGGAGTAGAGATTAAAACAAGGCTTCACACACAGACTCAGATTGAGGCATTGTGTTGTCTGTAGTTGGAAAACAGATCATGTGTCCATGATCATGTTTCTAAACTTCAGGAATCAGAAATAGTCTTCACCTTGATCTGAGTCATAAATCAGGATCCCTTCCTCACATAATGGTAGGAAACTTGGCTTGCTTTGTGGAAGACATGAGACATGTTAAGAGCAAGCAGTTGCCAAAGCACCATCCTGTACCCACTGAAACAAAATCCAAAATGAGGAGACTGACAGGTTATAATACAAATTAAAATTATATTACAATATTTTATAATATAATTTTATATTGTTATATAATCTGTTATATATATATACATATATATTCTAATATGTACATGATGAGGTGGGTAATGTTACTATAATCAATATAATCTAATGCACTTACTGTGAGGTGGAGGCTAGTATATATAATCTGATGTATACACAGTGAGGTAGGGACTGTTATCAACTGCATGATTCAGTTCCAAAGTTGGAATATAAGGAACACAAATAATTTGTCCTGAGGTCACTAAGCAGCAATACCTACAGACATGTGATACTAGGAAGTCTGGGTCCCAGGCTAACCCCCAAATTAGCTACACCACCCTTAGTTGGGTGAGTTTTCCTTCTGTCACCAAAACAATTCCCTACATGCTCGGCCGCACCTTCAGGGGTACTGCCTTATGTTGTGAAGTCCAATGGCATTGCTGGACAAATGTTCCCTTTAACAGCTGAGCAGTACTCCGTTGTGTAAATGTACCACATTTTCTGTATCCGTTCCTCTGTTGAGGGACATCTGGGTTGTTTCCAACAACTGGCTATTATAAATAAGGCTGCTATGAGCATAGTGGAGCATGTGTCCTTATTACAAGTTGGAGCATCATCTGGGTATATGCCCAGGAGTGGTATTGCTGAGGCCTCAGGTAGTACTATGTCCAATTTTCTGAGGAACTGCCAACTGATTTCTAGAGTAGTTGTACCAGCTTGCAATCCCACCAAAAATGGAGGAGTGTTCCTCTTTCTCCACATCCTCACCAGCATCTGCTGTCATATGAGTTTTTTTTAATTAGGTATTTTCCTCATTTACATTTCCAATGCTATCCCAACAGTCCCCCATACCCTCTCCCCACCCCCCCTACCCACCCACTCCCAGTTTTTGGCCCTGGCGTTCCCCTGTACTGGAGCATATAAAGTTTGCAAGTCCAATGGGCCTCTCTTTCCAGTGATGGCCAACTAGGCCATCTTTTGATACATATGCAGCTAGAGTCAAGAGCTCCGGGGTACTGGTTAGTTCATAATGTTGTTCCACCTATAGGGTTGCAGATCCCTTTAGCTCCTTGGGTATTTTCTCTAGCTCCTCCATTGGGGGCCCTGTGATCCATCCAATAGCTGACTGTGAGCATCCACTTATGTGTTTGCTAGGACCCGGTGTAGTCTCACAAGAGACAGCTATATCAGGGTCCTATCTGCACAATCGTGCTAGTGTATGCAATGGTGTCAGCGTTTGGAGGCTGATTATGGGATGGATCCCTGGATATGGCAGTCTCTAGATGGTACAACCACTCTGGAAATCAGTCTAGCGGTTTCTCAGAAAATTGGACATGGTACTACCGGAGGATCCCGCAATACCTCTCCTGGGCATATATCCAGAAGATGTTCCAACTAGTAAGAAAGAAACATGCTCTACTATGTTCATAGCAGCCTTATTTATAATAGCCAGAAGATGGAAAGAACCCAGATGCCCCTCAACAGAGGAATGGATACAAAAAATGTGGTACATTTACACAATAGAGTACTACTCAGCTATTAAAAAAGAATGAATTTATGAAATTCCTAGGCAAATGGTTGGACCTGGAGGGCATTATCTTGAGTGAGGTAACCCAATCACAAAAGAACTCAAATGATATGTACTCACTGATAAGTGGATATTAGTCTAGAAACTTAGAATACCCAAGATATAATTTACAATTTGCAAAACACATGAAACTCAAGAAGAACGAAGACCAAAGTGTGGACACTTTGCCCCTTCTTGGAATTGGGAACATATGAGTTTTTTTTTTTTATTTAAGCCATACTGACTGGTGTGAGGTGGAACCATAGGGTTGTTTTGATTTGCATTTCCCTGACGACTAAGGATGTTAAACATTTCTTTAGGTGTTTCTCAGCCATTCAGTATTCCTCAGTTGGGAATTTTTTGTTTAGCTCTGTACCCATTTTTAAATAGGGTTATTTGGTTCTCTGGAGTCTAACTTCTTGAGTTCTTTGTATATTTTGGATATTACTCTTCTATTGGATGTAAGATTAGTAAAGATCTTTTCCCACTCTGTTGGTTGCTGTTTTGTCCTATTGACAGTGTCCTTTGCCTTACAGAAGCTTTGCAATTTTATGAGGTCCCATTTGTCAATTTTTGATCTTAGAGCATAAGCTATTGGTGTTTTGTTCAGGAAATTTTCTCCTGTGCCCATGTGGTCAAGGCTCTTCCCCACTTTCTTTTCTATTACTTTCAGTGTATCTGGTTTTATGTGGAATTCCTTGATCCTTTTGAACTTGAGCTTTGTACAAGGAGATAAGAATGGAGTGGTTTGCATTGTTCTCCATGCTAACCTCCAGTTGAGCCAGCACAATTTGTTGAAAATGCTATCACTGGATGATTTTAGCTCCTTTGTTAAAGATCAAGTGACCAGAGATATACAGGTTCATTTCTGGGTCTTCAATTCTATTCCATTGATCTACCTGCCTGTCACTGTACCAGTACCATGCTGTTTTTATCACTACTGCTCTGTAGTACAGCTTGAGGTCAGGCATGGTGATTCTCCCAGATGTTCTTTTATTGTTGAGAATAGTTTTCGCTATTCTGGATTTTTTGTTATTCCAAATGAACTTGCAAATTGCTCCTTCTTACTCTATGAAGAATTGATTTGGAATTTTTTTATGGGAATTGCATTGAATCTGTAGATTGCTTTCAGCAAGATGGCCATTTTTACTATATTAATCCTGCCAATCCATGAGCATGGGAGATCTTTCCCTCTTCTGAGATCTTCAATTTCTTTCTTCAGAGACTTGAAGTTCTTGTCATACAGATCTTTCACTTGCTTGGTTAGAGTCACACCAGGATATTTTTTATTATTTGTGACTATTGTGAAAGGTGTTGTTTTACTAATTTCTTTTTCAGCCTGTTTATCCTTTGTGTAGAGAAAGGTCACTGATTTGTTTGAGTTAATTTTATATCCAGCTACTTCACCGAAGTTTAGGAGTTCTTTGGTGGAATTTTTTGGGTCCCTTAAGTACACTATCATATCATCTGCAAATAGTGATATTTTGACTTCTTCCTTTCCAGTTTGTATCCCTTTGACCTCCTTTTGTTGTCTAATTGTTTGGCTAGGACTTCAAGTACTGTATTGAACAGGTAGGGAGAGAGTGGACAGCCTTGTCTAGTCTCTGATTTTAGTGGGATTGCTTCAAGTTTCTATTTAGTTTGATGTTGGTTACTGGTTTGCTGTATATTGCTTTTATTATGTTTAGGAATAGGTCTTGAATTCCTGATCTTTCCAAGACTTTTATCATGAACGGGTATTGGATTTTGTCAAATGCTATCTAAGCATCTAATGAAATGATCATTTTTTTCTTTGAGTTTGTTTATATAGTGGATTACATTGATGGATTACCATATATTGAACCATCCCTGCATCCCTGGGATGAAGCCTACTTGATCATGATGGATGATGGTTTTGATGTGTTCTTGGATTCCGTTGGCAAGAATTTTATTATTTTTGCATTGATATTCACAAGGGAAATTGGTCTGAAGTTCTCTTTCTTTGTTGGATCTTTGTGTGGTTTAGGTATCATAACTATGTGGCTTCATAGAATGAATTAGGAAGTGTTCCTTCTATTTCTATTTTGTGGGATAATTTGAGAATTATTGGTATTAGGTCTTCTTTGAAGGTCTGATAGAACTCTGCACTAAACCCAACTGGTCCTGTTTTTTGTTTTTTTTTTTTTTGGTTGGGAGACTGTTAATGACTACTTCTATTTCTTTAGGGGTTATAAGATTGTTTAGATCACTTATCTGATCCTGATTTAACTTTGGTACCTGATATTTGTCTGGAAATTTCTCCATTTCATTCAGATTTTCCAGTTTTGTTGAGTATAGGCTTTTGTAGTAGGATCTGAAGATTGCTTTGGATTTCCCCAGTTTCTGTTGTTGTGTCTCCCTTTTCTTTCCTGATTTTGTTGATTTGGATACTGTCTCTGTACCCTCTGGTTAGTTTGGCTAAGGGTTTATCTATCTTGTTGATTTTTTCAAAGAACCAGTCTTGGTTTGGTTGATTCTTTGTATAGTTCTTTTTGTTTCTACTTGTTTAATTTAAGCCCTGAGTTTGGTTATTTCCTGCCTTCTACTCCTCTTGGGTCCCTTTGTTTCTTTCTGTTCTAGAGCTTTCAGTTGTGCTTTCAAGCTGCTAGTGTATGCTTGCTCCAGTTTCTTTTTGGAGGCACTCAGAGTTATGAGTTTTCCTCTTAGTATTGCTTTCATTGTGTCCCATAAGTTTGGATATGTTGTGGCTTTATTTTCATTAAATTCTAAAAAGTCTTTAATTTCTTTCTTTATTCCTTCCTTGACCAAGTTATCATTGTTCAGCTTCCATATCTATGTGGGCTTTCTATTATTTTTGTTGTTATTGAAGACCAGCCTTAGTCCATGATGATCTGTTAGGATGCATGGGATTATTTCAATCTTCTTTTATCTGTTGAGGCCTTTTTTGTGACCAACTATATGGACCATTTTGGAGAAGGTACCATCAGGTGCTGAGAAGAGGATATATCCTTTTGTTTTAGGATGAAATGTTCTATGGATATCTGTTAACTCCATTTGTTTCATAACTTCTGTTAGTTTTACTGTGTCTGTTTAGTTTTTGTTTCCAGGATCTGTCCATTGCTGAGAGTGGGGTGTTGAAGTCTCCCACTATTATTGTGCAAGGTGCAAAGTGTGCTTTGAGTTTTAGCAAAGTTTCTTTTATGAATGTGGCTGCCCTTGCATTTGGAGCATAGATGTTCAGAATTGAGAGTTCATCTTGGTAGATTTTTCCTTTGATGAGTATGAAGTATCCATCCTTATCTTTTTTGATAACTTAAGGTTGAAAATCGATTTTATTCGATATTAGAATGGCTACTCCATCATGTTTCTTGGGACCATTTGCTTGGAAAATTGTTTTCCATCCTTTTTCTTTGAGGTAGTATCTTTCTTTGTCACTGAGGTGAGTTTTCTGTGTGCAGCAAAATGCTGGGTACTGTTTATATATCCAACCTGTTAGTTCATGTCTTTTGATTAGGGTATTGAGTCCATTGATGTTGATAGATATTAAGGACCAATAAATGTTGCTTCCTGTTATTTTTGTTGTTAGAGGTGGAATTATGCCTGTGTGGTTATCTTCTTTTGGGTTTGTTGTAAGATTAGTTTCTTGCTTTTTCTTGGGTGCAGTTTCTCTCCTTGTTCTGGAATTTTCCTTCTATTATCCTTTGTAGAGCTGGATTTATGTAAAGATATTGTTTAAATTTGGTTTTGGCATGGAATATCTTGGTTTCTCCTTCTACTGTAATTGAAAGTTTTGCTAGTAGCCTGAGCTGGCATTTTTTATCTTTTTTAAAACTTTTTAATTTAATTTAATTTTGTTTTATTTTATTTGCATTTTGTTCTCTTAGGGTCTACATGACATCTACCCAAGTCTCTGGTGAGAAGTCTGGTGTGATCCTGATAGGTCTGCCTTTATATGTTACTTGACCTTTTTCCCTTACTGCTTTTAATGGTCTTTCTTTGTTTTGTGCATTTGGTGTTTTTCTTTCTTTGTTGTTGTTGTTGTTTTTCCAGATAGGGTTTCTCTGTATAGCTCTGTAGTCCAGGCGGGCCTTGAACTCAGAAATTTGCCTGTCTCTGCCTCCCAAGTGCTGGGATTAAAGCCATGTGCCACCACTACCCGGCTTACATTTGGTGTTTTGAATATTATATGAAGGGAGGAATTTTTTTTCTGGTCCACTCTATTTGGAGTTCTATAGGCTTTTTGTGTGTTCGTGGACATCTCTTTCTTTAGGCTAGGGAAGTTTTCTTCTATAGTTTGTTGAAGATATTTACTGGCTCTTTAAATTGGGAATCTTCACTCTCTTCTATACCTATTATCCTTAGGTTTGGTCTTCTCCTGGATTTCCTGGATGTTTTGGGTTAGGAGCTTTTTGCCTTTTGCATTTTCTTTGACTGTTGTGTCAATGTTTTCTATGGTATCTTCTGCACCTGATTCTCTCTTTTATCTCTTGTATTCTCTTGTTGATATTTGAATCTATAACTCCTGACCTCTTCCCTAGGTTTTCTATCATCTCCAGAGTTGTCTCCCTTTTGCTTTCTTTATTGTTTCTACTTCCATTTATAGAGTCTGAATGGTTTTGTTCAATACCTTCACCCGTTTGGTTTTGCTTTCTGGTAATTCTTTAAAGGGATTTTTGTGTTTCCTCTTTAAGGGCTTCTACCTATTTATCTGTGTTCTCCTGTATTTCTTTAAGGGAGTTATTTATGTCCTTCCTAAAGTCTTCTATCAGCATCATGAATGTGATTTTAAATCCAAAACTAGCTTTTCTGGTGTGTTGGGATATCCAGGACTTGCTTTTGTGTGATAACTGGTTTCTGATGGTGCCATGCAGCCTTGCTTTCTGTTGGTAAGGTTCTTGTACTTGCCATTTGCCATCTGGTTATCTCTGGTGTTAGTTGGTCTTGATGTCTCTGGCTTGAGCTTGTCCCTCCCATGAGCCTGTAAGCCTGTGTCAGCACTCCTGGGAGAAGAGCTCTCCCCTGGCAGGACCTGTGGACAGAAGGCTGCAGTACAGCCCCAGCTCCTGGGTGCAGATGCAGGCAGGCAGGACCCTGTTCCAAGTGCTCCATCACTTTTCTGGCCTGTGAGGTCCTGGCTGGTTTCACCCTAGACAGTCTCCAGAGAGAAAATGGCCAAGACTCCAACTCCTAAGGGTGCTGTAACCTCCTTTAAGTGTACCAACAATTGGGGACCAAGTGTTCCTATACATGAACCAGTGGGGGCACTTCTCATTCATACCATCATGGACGAAATGATGGGATAACTGAAATAATGGACTCTGAGGGAAACGGGAGGGAAAGACACCCAGCTTCTACTGAGGGCATGGCAGCACTGAGGTAGGAACAAAGATCAGAACCAGAGGGAGCTAATTTGGATGGACTTCAATTTTAACAACTGTATTACACTCTTCACGTTATTTTGTGTTCATTTATTTATTTTATTTTTTGAGACCAGATCTCATATAGACCGGGATTTCACCCGTGTTCCTGTATACTTCTTCCCTTTTCTCTTTAGGTTATCAATACATCATTTACAAATTGTTGGTGCTTATTCACTGAAGCACAATAGCATCAGGAGAAACAACTGAGCTGGAAAAGCTTTATCTAAGTGTCAACCCCCGACTGGAACATGAAGTAGAAATTGACAAATATATTTCCCACACAGGACACATTTATTTTCCTTGAATAATTATTTATCTCCATCTTGCCTTTAAAATGATTTATGACATCTTGTGCCAAATATTAAAAGTCCGCACCCTGATGAGCTAAAACCAAGACATCGTTCTATCTTAAGGGTATAAATATTTTGTACATCATATGAATTAATGTACATGTGGGGTTGAACAAAACCAGCAACCTGAACTGATGGTATTAGAGTTCTTTCTCTCCTCACAAATCTGCTTTCATCTCCATTTCTTGTAATTAAAAAAAAAAAAAAACAACCAAAAAACAAAAACAAAATTAAAAACCATAGCAAGTGACAGCTCCCGGGGGTTCAGGCCTCGACTTTAGACATTTGTCTTTTGGGATACACAAGCCACACCTGACTTCCTTTGGACCAATCAGCTGTACCAGGAACTGGGACCCTGGAAAAGGTGGTGATCACCCCTCTTGATTCTTATACCATGATAAACTGCGGCCAAAATCAACATTCCCATGATAGCTCAAGATGCCTGTACTAGGACTGGGAGAGTAAGACATGAAAAAGAACAGAGGAACTGGTGAGAACTGGCCAATGCATCCTGCTCTAGTGGGCTCTTCAGTGTCTTCTAAAAATTCACAAGTAAATGCTTGCTCCTCAGGGAACATGACAGAGGCCTATGCAAGTCAAGGCCTTATAGGACATCTTTAGGTCACTGGGGGATGGAGCTCTTACAAGGGGTGGGCCCTCACAGAGGATGGGACCGCACAGAGGGACCAAGCTCCCCACTCCTCTCTTTTGCTTCTCAGCCAAGGGGTGAATAATATTGCATGTGTTCCATGCTCCAGCTGTGATGGATTACCACCGTTCCATGATATGGCAGCCTATCATGAACTAAAACGGCCCAAGTATGTATAATTGATTGACTATCTGACAGAAAGTTCACCAATAAAATTCCAATTGAGTAAGTTAATATGTGTGTGTGCAACATGATTTAACCTGAGACACCTCCAAAAATGCTTGTAATTTTACAAAATATTTGTTTTTAAAAATTATTAGTATGGCATCTAACGCTTCCAAAATGTCATATGAATGCCAACGGAGCGGTGTTTACATGATTTGGACTATGGGGTTAGAGCTGAGTCTTTCAACAAAGCAAAATACTCATTCTGAAATTATGCTAATTTAAAGCTTCATTTGCATTTCTATAGACAGAAAATTATATAACAAACTCCAGCTCTTTTGGTTCTCATTTGACGGACATGAAGACTCCTCAGAGTCCCGAGAGAAACAACAGACACCGGATTCCACAGCATTTGGGGAAATACAGACAAGTCCAGGGATGCCGGTGTGGGTCCTGCTTCCTTTGACGCTCTGAGATTAAATGAGGGCTGTATATATTATGTGTGATGAAAGCAGTCACAAATAAAAATCTCCTGTGGGTAGTTTTATGGACAGCATGAAAAAACACCAGGAAATAGTTACCAGGACATAGCTGGAGGAAGGATGAGGAGAAATAAAAAAATAACCCTACTCCAGGTGTTATTGATCTATTGACCTTTCCCCTCAGGGATCCACAGAGATAGGAAGAAAAGATTTAGGGTTTCTGGCTTGAGACAAGCAGCCTATTTAACATATCAACCTAGTTAACATATCAAAGCGGACCTGGCCTCCAGGTTCTCCCAGAGTCCTTCAATCCTTACCTGTTATGGTATGGCTGGCATGTACGCCCTCTACCCGGAACTTTCCCTATATAATCCAGACATTTGGTCTCAGGGTCTCTTTGCCTTTCTGCCTATCTGTCCCTCTCTCTGTCTCCACGCCCCCCCCCCCCAACCCTCCAATTTCTCTCTGTCTCTGAATTTCTCCCTGCAGGGGCATGCTCCCCCCACACACACACACCCATCTCCCTATCTGTTTGGTGATTTCCCTGGCCCTACTCATTGGGAGAAGTGAACCTGCCCAAGAGCCGCCCCCAAATAAACCTGACCTTTTGAACTTTCAATTTGGCTTGAATTGTCTTATTTTGTTAGCAGAGAAAATCTATTATCTTGGTGCCAAAGACTCAGGAGGAGTTGAACATTCAGCCTGATGGGCCAAGCCAAGCTAGCCATGTGGAGCCGTTTCTCTCCCGGTCTTCCACTGTCTGACACGATTGACTTTTGACTAGGTAAGCCCCCCAACTTCCCCAGCCTTAAGAAGTTCCAATCTTCCTTCCGGGTCCAGGAACCCACGATCCCCTGCCAAGACACAAGTTCCTGAACAAAGGCAGTCTTTATTCTGGGGAACCTTTGGATTTGAAGATGTGCTTTCTGAGGCTACCCCACCCCGACTGTTCTACCCAGGCTACCTAGTAGGATGCTACTTGGTACTTCTCTAGTCACTCTGCTCTGTAGCCGACATTCTAAGGCTCAAAGTCCTACTAGCAGGGTTGGTCTTGCCAGCAGACTTCCTTGCCGCCAAGGACTTGGGTCCCAAGCCTTTTATCTGTGCACTCTGTATACACACCTGCTCCCGCCCAAGCTGCTAATCTGACGCTCCTACACTGCTGAGGTATGTATGAATCATGGGTCTGTAAATTTGATTCTAAATTCTAGAGTCTAACTCGAAAGCCCGCTTTGTGTCCTCCATATAGCGCTGCTGCTTGTAGCTGGTCCACGTGGCCTATGCTATTGGCTTTCTGAAGCCAGTCTGTGCCAAGCTAAGCGTGCTCGCCGTCTTTCTTCGTGGACTCTGATTTTATTACAACAGCTTGGCTTCTTCCAATGGCCAGAAATTGGCCCAACTGATTTCCAAATTCCCACTGCCACTGATAAATATTCACAAATATCTCTAAACCTAGTCTGCTCTCCACTCCCAAAGCCTCCCCAACTCTTAAAAAATTTTTATCTCTGGTTTCTTTTCACTCTGCTTTCTAGAAGAAAAAACAAAACAAAACAAAAAATACTTTAGGATTGTGTTGTAAAATCTTATCTAAGGATTTGTAAGTTGCTCATTGGGTATGGTTTAAAATCTATATAATCTGCAACAAAATTTGGCTTTAAACTTTTAACAAAAGATATAAACCCATTATGCCTATACATAGTGATCTGTATATATGATTCAACTCTTCTTTAGTGTATATGTGCATGGACCCAACTCTTCATTTAAACATATAGATAGATTTACTAGGGAAAGAAATGTTTTAAATAGCAACCATGTTGCCCACATGGCTTACAACCTGCCACATAATGAACCCTGTTTATTATTATATCTCCTTTTAGATTAAGAAAGCAACAAATCCCAAATATTTTAAATTGGTATGGATTTTTCTGTGGTAATGATAGAAATTTAAGGTTATATTTGCCACAATATACTGTATATTAGATTCAACTCTAATTTCAAATATTCGGTATATGATGTTGAAATTATAAGGTTACAAAGGTCTATGTAGATTAACAAAAGCTAATTTAAGATATATGTCTAACTATTTGTATCTTTGCTAACTGCTCAACACCAAGCTGTTTTAAAAAAATTTGGATAAGTAGCAATATATGTTTAATGAATAAGGTGTATTTGATAATCAAGATCTCTAAAGTCTTAGGGTCTAGTGAGGTTCACAATGATGTTAGTCTAGCTTCTTTGTCTTTCAAGCCTTAGCTGTTTGGATAAACTCAACCATACCAAAACAAACCTGCAGTATTTATATTCTATAATGGTGTGTCTGGTCCCCCAAGAAAGTCCTTTTCCCAAGATCAGGCATTTAAACAAAGACCCCATTCCCTCAGAGGTTTGAAGAAACTTCCTACTTGCTAAAATGGGAGTCAGTCTCCTTATTTTTGCCAGGGGGGAACTTGTGGCCCTTCCATTAACACATAATTATGGTACCTATTAACCAGCCAAGGTCAGTGCTGGCCACAAGGCTCCCCAAGTCCCTGTTCACAAGCCCTACCCCGGCTTATAAGCCTCCTTTTCTTCTGGACAGCCATTGCAATTTAGAATAACCCTTTTCCCCACAGAATGGCTATTTTGGTTTCTTTACTGTGCCTATTTTCAGGAGCAGCAAAGTTGTTAGTCTCCCTATGGAGCTTATCTATGATTAAAAAGTTTTATTTTGAGCTGGGCATGGTGACACATGCCCTTAGTCCCAGCAATTGAGAGAAAAAAGGCAGAGGCAGGCAGATCTCTTGAGTCCAGCACCTCATCCCACCTACAGAGCAAGTTCCAAGACAGCCAGGACTATTATCACAGAAAACCCTGTCTTGAAAAAACAAAAAACAAAAAAGTTTTATTTTGATATTAAAAGGACTACAATTCAAAAATCATGATATTCAAGGCTTAAGCCTGAAAGGGCTAAACCCAAATTCCTAGTCTTATGGTAGCTACTAAATTATTATAAACTGTTAATGATAATTAAGAAATACAAGTTAATAGTCACTTATAAATGATCCAGTCCTTTAATGTGTTCAGAACTATAGCTGTAGTCATGCTAAGTATGCATGTAATTCATTACAGGAATAAACCTTATTTATCTTCCTGCATATGTTTTCAAGGTTAAACCTAGGATAGACAACTAGAATCAAGCAAAATTTGTCCATCCAAATAAACATTAGATAGATCCTCAAACCCTTCAGAGATCTGTAGAATATGACATTTAAAATGTTTAATAAAAATCCTTTCTGTGATAGACATCTAGCTCCTGACAGTAACCCTAATCTCCTCAAAACAAGATGGGCCCCTCAAACTTGCTTTACATGAGGCAAGCTGAGAGCACACTGTGCAAACTGTGGACAGGCAGGACACTGGGAAGTTGATTGCCCCACTTTACCTAGAAAAAGGTAGGACAGCTCCCCTCCCCCAAATTCCTGCATCACAGAAAAGTCTGTCAGATTTTCTGGGCCTGGTGTCCCATCTACCACAGAGGAGCCTTGGGCGACAGATTGTCAGAGTAGTGTGGTAAGTCTCTGTTATTTGTATATACGCAGAAGCAGGTTGGTCTGCAATGCACTTCCTGCTTACACAGATGACATTTATGCTTCTCAGGTCTCTGATGTGTGTGAAGACTAAACTAAAAAACGTCTGATCGGCTTAACAGCAGAGAAACCAAAGTTCCAACTGCCTTCTCCTCGTGTGTAAAAATCAAGCAACAGGGTTCACTCTCCTATAGCCACCATTACTAGGTCTAGACACAGTTTACTTCATTACCAGACTCAGAAAACAGGTTCCAATGTAACTTTTTACTATTCCTTTAACTAAAGGAACTCTCTTTACAGTGACTGCTCCCAGTCATCCACCACCTGTGTCTTGTGAATAACTGGATAGGAAAAGTATAAAGTTTACATAAGGTCTGAGGATATGAAAGCTATGGTGTGAAGATCTAAGAAAGCGTTTTAAGGTTGGTAAATCCGAGTCACGTAGTTTGGAGGATGAGAAAGCTTAAATGGTGATTCTTGATTTTAGGTATATAAAAACGATGAAAAACTGCTTCCGATTCTTCTCCCTCAGTATGCTACTGTTGTACTGAGACTTCAAGGTTTAGAGCTTTAGCATTAATCAATGGACTTCTGATAAATTATTAGTCTAGCCGGGCATGGTGGCGCACGCCTTTAATCCCAGCACTCAGGAGGCAGAGGCAGGCAGATTTCTGAGTTCGAGGACAGCCTGGTCTACAAAGTGAGTTCCAGGACAGCCAGGCCTATACAGAGAAACCCTGTCTCCAAAAAATAAAATAAAATAAAATAAAATAAAATAAAATAAAATAAAATAAAATAAAATAATAAAATAATTAGTCTAACTCGGGTGAAGTGCTTTCCACTGTTATCAGTAGTCACAAAGTCAAGATTTTAAATTGCCTTTGGTTGTCTTCTAGCTGGGAGGGGGCACAAGGGTGGGCAATGGCTGAAAATTAAATAAATAAATAAATAAATAAATAAATAAATAAATAAATACTTCTCATTGTGATAGATCCATACACATCCTGCCTTCTGGGGAGAGGGAAGAAGGCCCTCTTTCACGGCCTGGAGTCGAACTGGAAACCAAGAGCAAGTGAGCATTTGCCCTTCTGCTCCACAGAAGGTTTCTGTCTTCCCTGAGCGCACCTTAAAGAGTGTTCATGCTTTTAACTCAAAACCATTTCCCAAGTTTCTACTGTGACACAGAGGTGTGAATACGTAGGGTTCAGTACAGATTATAAGCAACGGTAAGGCTAACATGTCTAATACTTGTCTCATTTTGTATGTTTAAAAGGATCCTTGTAAGCTTCATGGAATAGACTTGGATCCACCCCTCACGGGTCAATCAATAGTCTGTTTCCCCACCATCCTATTCCTAAGAGTGGGATTTCTCTCTCTGGTCTTTGAACCCTCTCTTTCCCAACTACCGAGACCACGGTCCTGCTTTGGGGGACCAGTCAAATCATCCAAGAGCTGCCCACAAATGAACCTGCTCTTTTTTACTTTAAATTCATCTTGAATTGACTTATTTTATTGGCAGGGAAAAAAAACCCATTAAACACATATACGACCAAAATGTATAAAATAATCCATCGTGGAGTCCTCAGTAGGCAACCCACATTAGCACAGAGAGACAGTGAAAGTCCATACAGGCTAGAGAGTCCTGCCAAGGGCTGGCCTGGACAAAGCTGTATCTGTTCCCAGCAGAGGCCCGAGGTCGCTTCCTTTAGCCTTCCTGTATTTACATTTAACTCCATCCTTCTCCTGCTGTGCTGCCTAAAGTCCCTGGCACTCTGACTTTCCGAATTGAAAGGGGATGGATTTCGCCTCAAAGGTGTCATTGACAGTTAAGTGTGAAGCCTAGCAGGTCTGCCCGGGCCCTCTCCCAAGAGGTGATTTAAGAACAGTTTCTTCTCTTTCTCATATTAATCTGAATGGTGAGGAGTTAGATGATAAACAGTCCTTGGTTATTAAACTGTTGATCTGTCTAACAGGAGGCCATCAGGATGGGTCAGCAGATAAAGTCCCTTGCCTGATAACCTGAATTAGATTCCTGGAGAGAAAGTCATCTCTCACCAGTTGTCATCTGACCTCCACATCTGTACCATGACAAATATCTCTTCCCCGTCCCCACCAACCAACCAACCAACCAACCAACCAACCAACCAATCAACCAACCAACCAACCAGTCAATAACTGTTAAAAATAGAGGAAAAACCTGCCCTCATATATCCCCTTCCCCACCCCTACCAAATAAATAAAATAAATAAATAAAATAAATAAATAAATAAATAAATAAATAAATAAATAAATAATTGTAAAAGATAGAGGAAAAACTTCCCATCACATATACTTGTATATTTGCAAGTTGACAGAGGGGAGTCTCTATTACTCCACAGCGCAAATTACCCCAAGAGTCAATGCCCTTCCTGAAAACTGCCAGTGTCAGTGTTGAGGGTTGCGAGCCATACGGGTGTGTTTCAGTGATGGCAGCATGAAAGCAACCATCAGCTTAGGTCAGATCTGGAAGTATAGCCAAGCTAGAGAGCTAGCTGTCCAGAACTGCAAACAAGAAAAAGCAGGTATGGACCTGAGTCACGCTCTGTGGTGTAGTACGCAGACCCCTGTCTGCCGCAAACTGGCTCGAGCTCAAAGCTTCACACCTAGACTTTTCTGTAAAATGAAAAGATGTCACTGAAGCTCTCTCGCAGGATAGTTGTAGAAATGAAACGAATTAATATATGCAGAGCGTTCCCCTGTTCAGGAACTTCTACATGTGAGGGCAGATACAATCAAAGTGCATGCCTCAAACTTAATGCTTAATGATCATGTCACAATACTCCTTTGACTCTATGACACAGGGCCTTAACAGCCTTTGGCAAAGTACCCTCATAGAAAACCAAGATGTTTCTGAATCTCTTCCAAGAGAGAATGAGGGAGGGAAAAAACTCAAGTGAAGTTTTCTCTGCTGCAGTGCTGACTACCAGCTGGGAAGGATGCTCATCTCATACCTGCACTGATAGGTTTTCAGCATGAGACAGTGCTTGTATCATGAACGAGGAGGAAGTGGGCATGAAGTGTTAATGGGAACTAGTCTGCGTTGTGTGATAGAACTGGGAACAAGGATGTATGCAAATATCCAAAGTCACATGCATGTTTAGGAACAATGTCTGCGTATTGTCTTTTCCTTTCAAACTAAAAAACAAAAACAAACAAACAAAAACAAAAAAAACCAAAAACAACAACAACAACAACAACCAAACAAACAAGCAAAAGGAAGGAACCCACAGTTTCTTTGCCCAGATTTCTATGGTGCAGGATTTTGTACCATTCCAGGTCTGGGTAAGTTTTACCTTGGATTGCATCATCGGTTCTATTGCTGTCCTGTTTTTCTTGTGACAGGATGCCTGAATTTTGTACATATTTATTAATCTTTTACAAGGGCATTGTTGACTTTTCTTGTAATCATTTATTTCAGTCATAAAGCTCTTCTTCAGTCAGTTGATGGTGTCTGCTATAGAGTCACCAAGTATTGCCAGGCACTAGGCTGATTCATAATGGTACCATGCAGCCAGAGTCCACACAGCCAGGCTTGGGGCGAGGATGCACTCCAGCTCTTAACGTGGCTCTGGCATGAACCGGCTCTATGACTTGGAGCAGCAGATACCGTTGCAGCAGAGACGGTTGTCAACCATTTTCAGAGCTTAGCATTCTCAAAGTCAAGCTAGCAGCTCTGACACCGGGTCATTATACAAAGATGGTGGGAAACCGTCTGAAGGCCTCTTAGAACTCTCTCAGAGTTCCTCCACAATGTGTGCAGATGATACGTCTGTTGATTATAGTCTTAGATGAAAGTGTCTAGATATGGCAGGTTATGAATGCAGAATTGGGAGCAAACTAGGCAACAGGTGATGTGGTCCTCAAGTGGGAAGCAGTGGTTCTGTTCTTCCTTGTACATCCCCTGGACCAGAGACCAAGGATGTAACCTCCTTGAGTCTGTTATGTCATTTTCAAAGTGAAATTCGTCATACATTTTCTGCCTATGATCTGGGGCCAATGAATCACATCAAATAGCTTTTGTAAAAAGCCTCTTTAGGAACTAAACATTCAAATCTGACATGAAAACTGTCCTAATAGAGATCTCTGCAGACAGAAAGACATCAAGTACTGCTTCCAACACCGCAGAAAAGAGAGCAATATCTCAAGAAACATGCTACATGACTGTTAGTCACCTTCAAAACACACTTCATTTATGACTGCTAGGAGAATTCACTCATTAGCATCATGATGGTCACCCATTGAGGACTTCGAGTGACAAAAAGATTCCAGTTCTGCTGGAGAAAGCATGCTGTCAGACTAGTCTCACCTTAACACACACATTGTGGTGGGACCAGAGAAAAGGCTATGTGACTGGGGTTAGATGGAGGAGGCTGATGGTCATGTGCTTCTTGCATCCTGCATGAGCACTCCGGACTAGGTTGTGTCAGTGGTTGCAACAGTTCTGGGACCCATCCAATGGAGGGAACAAAGACTGGGGTTTCTTTTAGCAAATTCTCTGAGTGGAGAAATTGTCCAACACAGCTTCTTTGATAAAGGGCTCATTATCTATCTGTGTGACTTTGCTCTTGGTTTTTATGCTGGCAGTGCCAATGAGAGCATATTTAAGCAAATCCTTTTACCCTGACAGCTGTAGCAGCACCCTGGCAGTGTGTACCAGCGCTCCAGGCTTGGGTGTGGAATATAATCAACCCTGGGCTAAATTTCCAATTAGCTGAATCACCAAGGAACGTAATTTATTAGCTCCCTCTTCATCGTGTTCTCCCTCCCTGTTTCTTCCTAATGCAAGCTCATTTTCAGATTAAAAAGAGGAGAAAATGCCTTGGAGTTGCTTCTGGAATTCAGCTGGCATGCTTCCTGTGATTGCAGACTGTTGCTTGGGTCAAAATAAGGCCACTCTAGAACACTGGGGGGAAAAATGACCTCAAAGAAAAGAAATCAATATAGTAATTGATACATAAATGAATCATTCTGGGAGACTGTCTGTGAGTGGTAGTGAGGAAAATCTTGGATCATCAAGTCTGAAATAAGTAATTAAGTTTTAGTCTCTAAGAGGTAGAACTGAAATCTAATGCTAAGTCGAGAAGCCCAAAATCTAGGAAAATTTTACTTTTTGTGAAAAAGGTTTTAATTAAAAGTGTGGTAACTGTGTGCCGTCCAAAAAAAAAAAAAATAGGAAGAGAGGGAACAAGAATGTGTTCCTCTTCATCAGACAATCCACAGAATATGGCTCCACATTCCACCAGGCACTTGGGAGATTTCAACAGGGTTTTTCAGGAGGAAATATACTATAAGAGTCTCTACCACCATTTACCCATTAACAGCAACCTTTCAATCCAGCCATGTCAGGGCATACCTTTAATTCCATCCCTCAGGAGTCTGAGGCAGGAGGGCAGCCAGGTTCAGGCCAGCCTGGGCTACCTAGTGAGGGCCTTTTTGATACAGCAGCTGCAGAAACAGCAATCATTCGCTGAATCATTCTGCTTCTGAGCTGCCTTAGAATCAGGAAAGGATTAAGGTGAGCAAGGAGTCTTTCAGCTTGCTCTGCAGGCTGTGTACTAGACAAGAGTATCATATCAAAGAGAACATCAGTAATGGCATGTACTTTGTAGACTTGGATATTTATTACAGCAACTTTATGGAAGACATTAGAAAACTCCCATTATTTTAAACAAAATCAATTAATCATTGCAAGTTCTGGCTGAAGGTAGAGTGCTTTGGGGGAAAAGATAGCCCTTTATTATTTTTTTTCTTATATTTTTGCCATGATATACTTGGATAACAGATTGCACATATTTGAAGGGTAAACTTTAGTGAATTTTGACAAACACCTGAGGCCAAGAATCCAGCAGCATAATAAATACACTGAATATAGTCATCATGCCCCAAAATTTCTGCATGCCTTTGCTTAGACTCTCCATCTCTCTATACCTATATCATTCAGGCAGATCAGCAATCAATCATTAAACACAGGTTAGCTTGTTTTCTCTGACATTTTAAGTACATTTAACCATGCTCCGTGTAGATCATTTTTTCCTCTTGGTATCATAATTTGAAATTGATCAAGTTATGTGTATCAATAGTTTATTCCTTTCTTCTTCTTCTTCTTCTTCTTCTTCTTCTTCTTCTTCTTCTTCTTCTTCTTCTTCTTCTTCTTCTTCTTCTTCTTTCCTCCTCCTCCTCTTTTTACTCCTTCTTCTCCTCCCCAGGATAAGTAGTATTGCACTATGAGAGGATACCAAAGTTTGTTTATTCCTTCACCTATTTGTTGCTGCTTTAACTGCAAATAAAACTTGTATGAACATTTGCAGACCCTCTTGTGTGCCTATGCTTTCATTTCTCTTGACCGAATACTTAGAAGGGTGTAGTGAGTAGTTTTGGCTACTCTGCTTTGATCTTCCAGCAAGTCATGGGAACGCAACTGCCCAGGACCTATCTTGGATCCACAGATGAAAGACACAAACATATTAGCTCATTTTTAACTTCCCTTATTGGCTCTATGGCTGGGCTCCTCTAAACTTTCTGAGGCTAGTGCACCCTTCCCTTTACTCCTAGCTCAACACCTCTAAATCTACCCTCAGCTTAGTTGTCTAGTTACCTTTTGTGAAGCTCTTGCTGCCCAAGACACTTACTGGCTGCCATTTCATGAGGCACTATTCTTTTCCACCTACATTTTGGAAGATCGCCCCTATATCTCTGAGTCTGTTCTCTCTCTACCAAGTATCTAGATCTTTTCTTCCTCTCTCCTAGCCTGTAGAAACCTGAAGTCACTAGTCTTTCTTTCTGCCCAGCAATTGACCTCTGGCATCTTTATTGGTTGGTCAGGAACCATTTGGGGGAAAAGGACCTTCAATGTCAATACTCACAGATTCCCAATTAAATCAAAACATCAGAACCACTCCTCTACAGGAGGGGAACAGCTTGATACTATTGTAGATGCACATTTAAGTTAAGAAAACTACTTAACAGTTTCCTTGACTGTACCATTCCATATCATCTCTGCCCGTGTAATGGGATTACATTTGTTCCGTATCCTTGCCAATACTTCATAGAGTCATGAAGTAATCCACTCTAAATTCCCCAGCGGGTGTGCACATTCTTCACTACCTGCCTAGGTGTCTTGGGTCCACAAATGAAAGACACACACACACACACACACACACACACACACACCCTTCTATTTTAATATCCCTTAAACAACACAATGGATGGGCACTTCCAACCCTCCCCACAGCTAACACACTCTTCACTCCGATATTCCTGAATTACTACTTACCAAAACCCATTTTTCATCCTGACCACCATGGACCCAGGCCTGCAACCCACATGAGCGATGACTCCAACTCATACATCTCGGCAGTGTCTCTTATCTCTCTGTCCTACATGCCTCAGGCCGAGACCTTCTTCTCCCCGGCAGTGGCGACTCTCCTCTTCCCTTGCAGTCCTGGCCAGGGAACCTCAAAGTCCCGCCACTGTCACCCTGCCCAGCCACTGGCTGCCAGCAACTTTATTTACCAATTAGAACCAGCTGGAGACAGGGAATGTCAGGGTCTCACCCACAGACAGGGAATAAAATTACCATAACATAAGCCATAAACCAAATCTACCACATAGTCAACCTTTAGAATTTTCATCATTCCATTAGGCACATAGATGTTATCTATTCATATATTTCTTTTTCAATCCAACAACCATTTATTGAGAACTTAGAAAATGCAAAATAACATTGCTTAAATAAATTTGGTCCTTAATTTAAAGAAAATGTTATTGTGTTAAAATGGATACAATAAGATTAAGTATCTTTTCTATTGTAAGGGTACTGTAGCAGCATTTTTTATACTTACAGCATTATGCAACCATGGCCACAGTTTGCTTCAAGTGGAAACACACACCACCAAGCCCTTCCTTCTTCCCTACTCTGAAAACTCTCTATCTACAAATTTTCCTAATTTAGATGTTGAATGTCAATGCAATGATGTGCTTGTGTCTTTTTATTTTTTCTCACTAGGCATGATGTTTTTAAAAAGTTAATCTGTGTTCAGCAAGTTCACTGAAAAGTATACAGACACACACACACATACACACACACACACACACACACACACACACACACACACACACACGCATGCTTGCTGTGTTACATGGCAGTATCTATCCCTCATGTAGTGATAAACATTTGGATGGTTTCCAGCTTTGATCTATTGTTGAATGCAGCTCATGTGAACATGATATATATTGTCTATTGAACATTTGTGGTTTTAATTTGCCCTTCCTTATGGATTTTTATATGTGAGTTAGTTTTCCATCCACATATTTTCTTTGTTGAATTTTTGTTCAAAAACCCTTTGACCACTTTTCAAAACTACAATTTTTTATCATTCAATTATAAAATTTTCCAATGTATTCTTATCAAGTTTGGGTTTTTATTTTCATATCGTTTGGGGAAATTTTGTTTTGAATTTTGATAAAATCCAACATATTTCTTTTCCCTTCATGCAATGCGAATTTTTCGGTGTATGTCCTAATATTTTAGAAAACTTTCCCAAGCCTTTCCAAAACTTTGAGAGGTTCTACTGCTTTAGCTGTGAAATATAAGTTGATCCACTTCAAGTTCATTTTCATGTGGTAAGAGGTAAGATGAAGGATCTCTTCTCCTTGTGCATACCTTCTCACTTGTCTCATGCCCAGTGATGGCTACACCATGTATAGATGAGTGGTGTGTTGTCCCCATTGATCTGTCCTTAAATCTAGCTCTGGTTTATCAGCCCCCAAGATGGACTGCCTGAACAGCACTTACATTGTAATATTTTAACAGTCACAGACATAGTAATCCAGCAGTGAGTCTTAGGTCCCACCCTTTAGTTCTCTCTCCCTTACGGAGTGCACACAAGGTACCAAATACTCTACAATGTGATAAAGCTATAAAAACAAGAAAACATAGCTGGTTTTTTGAGAAAAATGCATAAAATTTTCTTGTTTCATAGTTTATTTACTTATTACACCAAGCTTATAGCTACAATTTCTACCTTTTTCATGGAAGTGGTTTTTAAGAGAAAATATTGGACAAACTTTAATAGAAATGCCCACTGAATACCTGCTTCTGCCTCATACCTATGGAGTGAGTCACAACTCATGAAAGCACTTGTCTATGAAACCCTAGATTCAATTACCACTATCTTATGTGTACCCATGCATGCATGCTCATATTCACATGCACTCACAAAAGCCACGAGCCTCTAGAGCGTGTGCCATCATCAGAGATCTGTAAGCATGCAATTATGCACTAATTCACTCTCTATGATAGAGGGGAGGTTCCCTCTCTCAGAATTCAATCTCGATAGTTTGCATAAGCTCATTACTGTGAGATGAGAGCTATAGGAATGCTAGCTCTTTCAATTCTTACTCCGGCATTAAGCATCCTGGTCAATAATCTCTCCCCCTCCCCCCAGATCTGTATTATATGTATTTAACCTAGATATTCAGAATAGTTGAAGATCTTGAGGTAAGTAACATACAGCTTGGATTTGCCCCAAGTATTTCTCAACTATTAGGCAGAAAAAGGGGGAGAAAGAAAAGCACTGGCAAAAGACTACATGATCCTCAGAAGTCACCAACTCAGAGGCATTGAGTACCTACAGTGTTCATAAAGAGCAGAAGATGTCAGGAACTCAGATCTTTGTATCAGCATATGAACACCCTCAGCCTAACCTTTTTTTTTTTTTTTTTTGAAACTCACAAAGGTGACCATCACACTCTTGGCCTAACCCACATTTAACAAACAAACAAACAATCAAACAAACACACAAACAAAATAAAAATGCTCTGACTTAGTTGCTACCATGTGATAATCAGGGGATTTCCTATAAACATAAATTTCCAGCTTCTTTCTGAAAGCCAGAAGGTATGGAAAACCCGGGCTTACAGTCTAGGCAGCAACCATCAGTTAGCCTCCAGCATCAGCTGCTCTTCATGAGATCAGATGTTTCAACTCCTGTCCACATTGCTAAAGAGATCTTTCCTACTTGGATTCTCTGAGGTAGGATTTTTTAAAAGCTGGATTCACCTTGATGTCATGTGAAGAGACTTAGAAATGATTGATTCTCATGGCTCACCTCTTTATAGAATCCATCTCGGGGATATAGAGCAGATCTGGGATTTTTGGTAAACTCTCCAGGCAATATTGTTCTATGATTAAGATGGAGGGCCACTTAGACACATCATTTAACCTGTATGTGTATCACCTGGCAATTCTGCTCAACTGCAGCTTGTGATCTAGGCCGTCTAGGACAGAACCTTGTATTCTGCATTTGTGACCCGTTCTTAATTCTGCCGGTGCAGCTGATCTGTGGGTCTGGTGTTGACGAAGACTCCAGGACACTGGTACTCATTTGGTTTGTGTTTGAAAACCTAAAATACACACTAAGATTTCAAGGCCAGTGGAAGCACATTCTAACATCACGGTTAGTACAGATGGCCAATGGATGCATCCTACTTGTTTTCACTGTTGAGGCTATTGTCTCAATTATGGTTACTCAAACTCTTTCTCTGTAGTTCGGGTCCTTGATTGACTCTGATTTCCATGCCATCTTTGCCAGCGATGATACTCTTGTATCTCTGTTGGGAATTTCCCATCTTCTGACATATTTATCAAATAACCAAAGCCAACAGTTTGATAAGTACTGGTTGAATTGTGTGTGCTGTGTGTTTGTCTGTTTGTCAATTTGACACAAGGTAGAGTCAAGGTAGAGTCTTCTGGGAAGAGGGCTTCATAATTGACAAAAACTTTTTATTATATTGGCCAGTAGATAAAAATGTGGGACATTTATTTATTTATTCCTGATTAATGTGGAAGGGTGCAGCCCACTGTGGGTGATGTCACCCCTGCGGAGGTGCTCCTGGATTGTACAAAAGAGAAAGGTGAGGGATTTATGCAGACTAAGACAGGCAATTCCTCTATGACCCCTGCTTCAGTTCCTGCCTCGACTTTCCCTCATGATGGACTGCAGGCTGGAAAAGGAAGAAAGCCCTTCCCTTTCCTCCTAAAGCTGCTTTTGGTGATGGTCTTTCTCCCAGCAATAGAAAGCAAACCAGAACGCTGTGTCTACGTGACATACGAGCATTTTATTGGGGTGGGTTCCAGTATGTCCCAGAAGGCCCAGGATAATCATTCTCAACTCCCAGCATGCAACAAATGGTTTGGAGAGTTTCCTAAAACAGCTTTTTTTTTTCTTTCCACTCCAATCTGACATTTTTGGTTTAGAGAAGACAGATAATTTGCATTTCCAGGAAACTCCAAGGAGATGTTCACAGTCCTGCCCATCTGGGGTTTTTGTAGAAATGAAGAGAAAGCTTGTGGCACAGGGGCCCCTTTGCCTTATCATATCAGCTTCTTGCTTTATTACAGTTACAGTTTGTGTTCCCAGATAAGGTTTTACTCAAGAGGTTACTAGAAAACACAAGTATAAGGCTAAGAACTTGTCATGCAAGGGTAAGTACCTGACTTCAGAGCCCTAGTGCTCAAGTAAATGTGGGTGGGCATAGGGGCTTGACTGTAAATCCCAATGTACAATGTGCAGAGGCAGAAAATCTTTGGTGCAAATTGGCTAGCTGTAGTATCTGATGGGTGCTTCAGGTTCAAGTGGGAGACCCTGCCTCAATCCATAAGGTGGAGAATGAGGAAGACTCCACTGTTAAGTATACACAGGCACACACATGCATACACATGTGAATATGTATACATATGCACACAGGCTCATACTCCAAGTATGAATAGTCATATTGTTTTGTTATTGCTTTTAATTCATAAAATCTATGGGAAATGGAAATAAAATGTGTGGGAAGGTATCAATTTAATATCAATGAAATAGATTATTTGGTGCCCGGGTATGGAAAAATTATTTTTCTTTCATGTGACCCTCTTTGGACATAAGCTGTGTGTTGTGTTCAGTTATAATGAAAATAAGTCAAAGAACGTGTAAGTGCATAATCAATTGCTGAAGACTTTTCTATTAAGAGGAAGTGCAGTTGGGAATTAGATGCTTTTTTACGGCTGAATAGAATCCTATGCTGGAGCCTCTTTCCAAGACTCTAGTGAGCCCAAAGGGAGGAGAGAGCTAGCAAAGTTTGTATTTTCTTCGAGGAGAGGAAAACTAAAGAAAACATCTGTGAATGTTTTATTACTTGAGTTGTCTTAGTTTGGATTAGATTTAAGGGCTTCTACCGCAGGAAACACACCACGGCCATCCACCAGGAGGCTCTTCCTTTCACAGACTACGGAAGAATGTACCCCTGTACCTTGGTTTCTAATTGCCACTATTAAATACTCCGACTGAAGCAACTTACAGGAGAAAGCATTTAACTCACAGTTCAGAGTAGTCTATCATGGTGGGTAAGTTAAGGCCATAGGAACTTGAATAGCTGGCCACCTTATGCCCTCAATCAGATAAGAGCAACCAGTAATGCATGCATGCATAGCCCTCATTTTTTGTCTCCATTCGTACAGTACAGAATTTCCTGCCCTAGGTGTGATTCTACTCATAATTAAGATGGATCTCCCTACACAAATTAACATAATCTATATTCAGAGAGATTCTATAAAGACTAGGCTGGTTTGAACTCGAGACTATGGCTTCAGCTTCAAAGTGCTGGGATTACAGACTTGTCACCACATCCTGAATGGTAGGCAAATTCTTTATTTTATTTTTTATTAGATATTTTCTTTATATAAATTTCAAATGCTATCCTGAAAGTTCCCTATATCCTCCCCCCGCCCTGCTCCCCTACCCACCCACTCTGCTTCTTGGCCCTGGCATTCCCCTGTACTGGGGCATATAAAGTTTGCAATACCAAAGGGCCTCTCTTCCCAGTGATGGCCAACTAGGCCATCTTCTGTGTAGGCAAATTCTTTTTTTTTCTTTTCTTTTCCATTTTTTTATTAGGTATTTAGCTCATTTACATTTCCAATGCTATACCAAAAGTCCCCCGTAGCCACCCACCCCCACTCCCCTACCCACCCACTCCCCCTTTTTGGCCCTGGCGTTCCCCTGTACTGGGGCATATAAAGTTTGCGTGTCCAATGGGTAGGCAAATTCTTAAATGTGATGTGGGTAGCAGCCTGCTTTTGTCTTTATTAGATACCAAGAGTACCAGAAACATTAGTACCTGAATTGTGTACTGAGATCTCTTCTTTTAGAATGGGCGTCACCTTTAAACGTGACTGCATTTGTTTAACATAAACTGTGAATTTCATTTTTTCCCTCTGCTTCCAAAACTCACAGTAATACACTACCAAATTTAGAATTTGACAACAGACTAAGTTCTTGGTTAAGAAAAAGCATTTTGTTGCCAGAATAGCTGCAAAAGGGATCTTTAGGGCAAGAAGGGTGGGTGGCTACAGGTTCCTGAACTACAAAATAAGACATATTTTGGGAGCAAAATTTAAAAAGTCCATGAGTTCTTGAACGTTTTTATGAAGACAAAACACGGGGCTATCATCCTTTCTTATCTGGGAAGGCTGAGCCATTATCACTTTTTTCTTGAGCAGCTTCCATAGTGGTTTCTACTCCAAGGATCTACATTTTTACATCTAACAAACCATAGACTTCATTTGAGTTTCTCCAGCCTATCAGAAGCGTTAGAAGGCGGTGGACTGGCTGAATGACCTACATAGGCTCTGCCTTGCAAGGACTGCCAGAGATCACCCGGTATGCGCCCTCCTCACAGAACACTCCTTTTCCTCTAGATCCCGCCTTGGTTCCTGGAGGCAGCCGTGCCAGGCTTTTGCAGGCGGCGGGCACTCGTTGCTCCAGCTCACCCTTTCACCCCTCCTTCACCCCGGGAGTGCCACGCCGGGTGGCGCGGTTTTTCTGACCACTAGGGAAGCTGGGCAGGCAAGGCCAGGAATTACAGGGCCTCCCCGCTTTGGCGAGCCCTCGCATCTGCATCTTCCTGAACCCAGCCACTGTCCTGAAGCTCTAGTGGATTCGAAAGAGGCAGGGTCTCGCAGGCAGCCGGCTGGGCTCCAGAGAGGCCTGAACTTATTTCCCACCCCCCACCCCCATCCCCATTTGAACTCCCTGCTTCGGGCCTGGGCGACGCCCCGCAGGCGAGCCAGCCCCAAGCACGCAGAGTTAGAGCGCTCCGTAGCGGAGGGCGCGCGCCGTCCAGTCGCCCGGGGCATCCCCGAGCCGGGGGCGGGGGCGAGGGCAGCGAGGGGTGCGGGGTAGGGTCGGCAGCACAGAGCGTAGCTCCTAGACCTTGGTAGCCCTCCCGGAGACTGGCAGAGGCGGAGGGCGCGGCTCGGGCGCTGGGGGGCGGGGTCTCGGGCGTTGATTGGTGTGTATCTGGGGGCGGGGCGCAGGGGCGGGCCCGGGGTGGGGCTGGCGCCTGGCGCTGGAGCTGCGCCGCTCAGGGAGAGGAGTAGCTAGCAGCTGGAGCCGAGTTGGAGGAAGCAGCGGCAGCGGCAGCGGCAGCGGTAGCGGTGAGGACGGCTGTGCAGCCAAGGAACCGGGACAGCGAAGCGACGGCAGGTCGCAGCTGGATCGCAGGAGCCTGGGAGCTGGGAGCTTCAGAGGCCGCTGAAGCCCAGGCTGGGCAGAGGAAGGAAGCGAGCCGACCCGGAGGTAGGCGGCGGCGGGTCCCGGTGTGCCCGGGAGGGGGAAGCGGTGCGAACGCGCACGGCCGCTGCTCTTCCTGTCACCGGCAGCCACTTCTGCTGCCGAGCCACTCAAGGGGAAGCGAGCAGGCTGCCAGCTCCCAGTCGCCAGCATCTCTCGGCCACTTGGAAGCCTTCTCCGGCCAGTGACCAGCTTGCTTGGTCGCAGCCACCTCCTGCTCTCATTTCCTTCGTGCCACCCCGGGCGGGCTGTGCTCGTTACCCGGAGCGTTCGGTCCTGGAGTTGCCAGCGGTCACCGGCTCCCCTCCTCCTCCGTCACCTCACGCTTCCGAGGGTCCCCGATCGCCCTGCAGCTTTCCGAAGCCGGGAGCGCGCGAGGAGAGTGCCTGGATCGCTGCCTTTGCGTTAGCGCGGCGTACCCTCCAGGCCCGGAGCCCCAGCCGGGGTCTCCGGCCAGGCTGGGCCATGGTGGTCCCCGGAGCTCGCCCCCAGCCCCCGCCCTCCGAAGTTTGCCTCCCTCCTCTTCCGGGGTGGGGGAAGTGCTCCTCGGGGCGGTCGGTGGCTGGGGCTCTAGCTCGGCGTCTGGCGCCCGCCGGGCTTGGGCAGGTTGCTGGAGGCATAATGAGTGGGATCCTGGCACCGCCCGGAAATCCAGCTTTTCCTAACGCGGGGCGACCCTGGAAGGACCTGCCCAGCACTAAGCTGCCGGCCAGGGAGAACCGGCCCGCGTGCAAGCCAGAGCTAAAATATCTGGGGGAATTGTCTGCAAGCTACTTCCTTCCCAAAGGCAGAAACTGCCCGGCAGATCACGAGACAAAGAGAATAGAAACGCTCTGACCAGGCACGCATGTACAGAAATGCATTTTAGTAACCAGCTTTCGCGCACAATAACGCAAGGGTGTGAGCGGAGTGGCTGTGACATGTTGAATGCTGTGTGCCGGCACTGTATTCAGGGGAATTCTGCTCCTGGCGCTAGTAATACCGGAAAGGTCTCACTTCCACCGTTAATTCTTGAAGAAGCTGCAGGCTCTATTGCTGTACTGGTGTGAATTTATGCTTTATTTAGGGGTTTCATGATTTTAGGACTTAATTTTCCCCCTTTTCTTTTCCTGTCTTTTTCCTCTTTGTCAGACAGTGTGAAATAGGAAAGGATGAAGCAGTTCCGGGTTTTAAGTGTAGCATGAGATTGTCATTTCAGTGAGATCGAGTTTCAAGTTTTAGGTGGTAGGGTTACTCACAAAGCTGGTTGACCTAGGCTCCTTGTGCAAGCCTCTCTTAATATTTCATTAGCTTGTGTTCCATGTTGGGCATTTGAAAGATAGTAAATTATGAGCTAAGAAAGCTTGTAGTAGGCAGATGGGTTTATTTCTGCCTCAGAGCAGATTGATTGCTAAAGTAGATATCATTAGGACTTCAGGGCCTTCTGCACAGGTGAGCCGCCCATGCATCGTTTGTCACTGAGCAGGGAACCAGCACCCCAAGAGCCCCCCCCTTTTTTTTCATTTTTTTTTTGACAGTTGCACTCAAGCAGACCATTTTCTGAAGCACACAAGTTGCTTAAACTTTGGAAAACATGTGCTTTTTGCTTATTACAAAGAAAATGATCCTGGTTTTTCTTGTGCCTCTTGTGGTTCAAAGGCAGGTTTAAATGGGGGAAGCTCCTTGCCTGGCAGGAGTTCTGTGCCACGCCACTGCTGGCTGCCTTCCTCTAAGTGCCTGTTGCAGGCCACGCCACTTTTCCATAGCAGTCTGTCAGCTTTTACGATTTGAAGAAAGTTGGATGCAGCTGATAACTGGCTCTCAGACTGTTGTGGGAGTTTGCTTTTAACTTTCATCTTGCACCAAGACCTGTTCCTAGTTGCATAACAGAACTCTGCCATGTGCACATTGTTATCTGTCATTTTATTTGCATTTTTATGATAGCATTCTGCTTTTTCACATCTGGGATGCACTGCAGTCATGTAAAAAGAAGGATTTCACTGCCCACTGACTCCATTTATTGTTTTCTTTAGCTGTGTGTGTGTGTTTGGTACATTTCTAATGTATGAAGTTAGTTTGGGAAAACTGAGCAATTGAACACATAGAAATATGCATTTTTGGCTGCTGATGGTGGGTGGTGTGCATGCATCTTTTGGAACTGTTAATTACACCTAACCTGATCAGTGCACCCCCTGCCCTTTTGTTCTTTTATTAAGTATATATTAATTGTATACAACAGTGAGGTTTTTGGGGGGACATTTTTCTACATGCATGTACCATAGTTTGTTCATATTCATTAGCCTTTTCTTGTCTCTTTCCCTCTCAGGCTAATCTCTCAAAAGGCTTTGAATCTTAAGTTCAAGTTTACTCAACCTCCACAGACCTAGTACCCTTAAAAACAGTGGCTTTTCCTTTCAACTGTTTCTGAGCCCACCATGGAACTTGAAGTTTGTTGTGTTGATGGACATTTCTTCTCTGCCACTCTGTCTCCTAAGTAGTGCAGCGAAATGTTGTAAAAGGCATTTACTTTGAGAAAATTATCCACATACTTGTTACAGTAGGAGGAATTCTGGTCCAGCTTTTATTGTGTTTACATTTTTTTTGACTTGCAAAATGTGTTTTATTGGATAAAGAGATAGCGAATGAGTCACCTGGGGAAATAGTCCCATGGGCAAGTCGTCTGTACAAGCCAAGCTAAGGTTTGCATGTGCGCTTTTGACTTTGAATCTCTCATGAATAAGGTGTACACACGCAGATGGATTGAGCTCCTATCAGTCTATTAGGCTCATTACACAGGGCAAGCAAAGCACAAAGCCCTTTCCATGACGTAGGGCTTTGCTAGCTAAGGCAGGAGATGAAGCGTCCTGGGGAAGCTAGGAAAACCAGAAAGTCACCTGTCAGTCCAAGGGGCTATTAGTTGTATGTGTGAGAATGTATCAGTTTGGAGGCAGTTTCTCATGCAGTCCACCCTGGCCTTGAACTCTTAATGTAGCAGAACTTGACTTTGTACTCTGGAGTGGTTCACCTCTATCTCCCAAGCCCTGGGATTACAAACTTGTGCCACCAAACTCAACTGTCAGGTTTTTGGGTTTTTTTTTTTGTTTTTTTTTTTTTTTAAGACAGTGTAAATTGCATCTTTATTTATTTATTTATTTATTTATTTAAAAAAGCATCGGTTGTGATTAACTTTTAAGCACTCATATTTTATTGCAATTTTTAAAGTCTCCTTTGACTCCTCTCTAATGAAATTTTTTTTGTGTGGGGGGGTCATGGTTTTGCCAATACTCTTATTGAAATCACTTGCCTAAAGTACTGGCAATTAAGGCCGTTTCTTGTACACTAAGCCAAATGAACTGAAAGATAGAGGGTGTAAAAACTTATAGCTTGTCTGTCTGGCTCATGCTATCCTCCCCCCCCCCCCACTCCCCAACCTCCCATTTTCTGGAGAAACGTGCACCGAGTACAAGCTTACTAAAGAAAAAAAAATCGTAAAAACAGCACTTTGTTCTGCCACTATTGTATACCTTAAAGTAAATCAAATATATACCCATAAGCACCTGTAGTCAAAACAGTTCTCAGGTTAATGATCACCTGGGGGAGAATTGAAATCATAGGCGCCTGGCCAAAGGGTCAGGAGGCTCTGCCAGTGGGTGTTGTGAGGAGTTACAGGCGGGGTGTCTGGCCAGCAGTTCAGCCTTTGCCCCTTTCCTTCTTCCTGGAATGCCTCTGTAGTCCTGACAAACTGGGCTTATCCCAGGAGGACCCAGCTGCCTTCATTCTCTGGGGGCATTGCGTGACTGTGTTCAGTTTTTCCTCTTTGAGGAAGACGCCATGAAACTCAACTAGATAGCAGTGTCGGGACTCCCACCTTGTGCTCTGCCACCAAGTCACAATTCTGTCCCCCTCCCACATACGCCCCCTGACCTCCCCTGGGCCACCTTCCACCTTGGGTCTGGAGAGAGAATTACTTGGGCTAAGTCCACAGGCAGGCTCTATCTGACTCTATTTACAGCAGGAGTTTTATTTTAGGTAGCTTCAGGCTTCTTTTTAGAACTGCTTGCAGCACTGAAAGGCAGCGCAAGAGAAAATTCCTGGCACCTGTCTGTTTCGGTTTTAAATCTGCATTGTGCAAACAGCAGTGACATTCAATGCCGATATTGCTAGCAGTCCTATTGTTACCAAGAGCGGAACAAGAGTGCTGGAACTGCAGTTGACTGTCACTTCAGGCACGCCTTTTAGCTTTGCTTGTTTTCTCATCTGCAAAATGGGGCCGAGAAGGACACTCGAGCGGTTGTAAGGGTTCACGTCAAATTCCCCAGAATTGTGCTTGGCACACCCCAAGCACAGAGTCGGGGTAATTGAGAAGCGTGGTGCTACATACTTTTGTGAGTGTAATTGCCTTTAACCTTCATAATGACCTGGGAAGGTATAGGTCTGTTTCCATCGGCCTCATATGATGACGGAGGGAGGAGCTATAGTTACATATCTAGTCATGGACCAGGGCAGCCGCTGTTAGCTGTAACTCATAATTCACCCTTCCGGCCATGAATTTAAAGTACTACTGTTGCTTCCTCACCAGAAGAAGCACTTTCGGGGCCTCTCCCTCAGTTCACACCTCCCATGGCTCCCCTTCAGTCCCTCTCCACTGTAGTCATGCAGGGAACCAACACACTGCCCTCTTCTGGGTAGTGGGGATCTCTTTCTTAGTCCATAAATAACATGGCTCTTAGTCCTAGCTCTCTCCATCGTGACCCTCACAGTCTAGAAGGGCTGCTGGGGGTGGGCTGGGGTAGGTCTCTCCACTCCTCTTCTTGGTGTGCTCAGGGACACCCAGTGTTGTAACTGCTTTGCAGTCCGTCTCTTAACTGTGTCACCTGGGTGTGTACTCACTAGCCCCTTAGGGCTTGCAGGCAGGAATTACAGCCTCCACACCCTACTTACCCACACTGGCTACCCAGCCCGAAGTGTGTGTGGCAGCAGGCAGCACATTTGGCTTAACTTGTTGGTTTGGAAATCAATTGAGATATTAGATGCCTGTAACATTGGGCCCATCTTTTCTGTCCTTCTTTACCTGAGGTTACTTGGTGTCTCCACCACTCTGTACACAAACATAGGCTGTTTGCTAGGATTGGGGTCATAGTTCGTAACTTCCAGGATTTTGAAAGGTAGACAGATTTTCAACTAATGATTCTTGTTTTATAAAAGACTGTATAAGTTGAGGTGGGACGTCTGTGCAAGGTTCTGAGTTATCCCATTAACGGGGGGGGGGGGGGGGAGGGAAGGATTACACATGGTGGTGTGGGCTGCCCACCCAGAGTCTTCTTTGTCTTAACTATAGATACTTTTGTTGCTGCCCCCCACTGTCTGACCACTAATTTTATCACAGGATGGCAATGCACAAGTAGATAAATATCATCTTGATTTTTTTTTAAGTGCAATTTGAAGATAACCATTATTTCTGCTTCCCAATCAGGTTTTCCAAATCCTGTCCTTTGTAAAAGGTGGACAGAGTAAGGCAGCAGAGCTGGAGGGCCTTTCAGAGAGTCTGTTTGTCTCTTTCCCATCAGGCCTGCAGGTTAGAAGGTTAAAAAAAAATAAAGAACCTATTTTTAAGCCATTGCCCATTAAATAGTCAGGGATTTCTATTTGTCAAGCATCAGAAACAATTTTATTTGAGTAGATGAGAATTTCTCAGTATGTTTGCCAGAGAAAGAAAATCTACTTTCAGTGAGTGGGCTTGTAGACAGGTTAAAAAACTGGAGCAAAATAAGTCCTCTCAAGGGAATGATGGACAGTTGCTTACGATTTTGCATGAAAACAAGTTTTGTAATTTCTTCACAGAATTCCGTTATGCTTTTTTTTTTTGGTGGGGGAGGGGAGTATACCATATTCTATTAGCTTAGCGCTTATATCATAAAATTGTCTAGGTTATCTGAAAGTAATAGTTTGTTGATAATGACATACCTGATAATCTTAACTCTGTGAATCTGGGTGGGCAGGTGTTTCATTCATCTAAAGAGAATGGGAGGCATGATTTAATGAAAGGGGAAACATCTGTCAAAACTCCAAATTGACTTCAGAAGAGGCACACGGGCACTTCCACATGCTTCAGGCTGCCGGGTGTTCTGGAGTCCTGGGGACAATTTGAGGAAGAGCTTGCCAGTCCTCTAGATGTGACACTCCTCATGACTCTGGATAGAGGCTTTACTTATCTCCCCAGGGAGGAGCTAAGTTGTTCGGAATTGTGTAATGGGAGGCTCAGGAGAGTGACACAGGCAAAGAGGCCAAGAGGGATACAGGTGGCAGGAGCTAAGTTTGTAGGACACAGAAGCGCAGGATTCCAGAAGCGATTTGCTCAGGGTCCCTTTAATTCACTAATTTATTGGCTTCTTAGGTAAGGTTTCATTTTAATGAAGTGCTTTGGAGAAGCACATTTGCATGGTTTAGGTGCCCGGTCCTGCACTTGGCAGGCATGCTGCCCAGTTATTATTATGGCTTCTTTTTGTGCAGGTGTGTGGGAGCCAGACCCACTCACCCCTGTGGCTGCTGTGAAGGCAGATCCACAAAATACTCATGGGGCCAGTGTAGGCAGGACACTGCATTGTTGATATTGCTTCTGTGGGTAAGCTGCATCTTACACCTATGACAATCTAAACCCAAGGAGTCCAGAAGTAAGTTATGGTGGTGTTAAAAGGGGCTGGAACTGAGTTTAGATTTTACCTCAGGTGCTGAGTGTAGTCATGTTGGAGATACTTAGCTCTGACTTCTTGTTGAGTGAGAATGTCTGTAGTACCCTGGTTATCTTGGGTTGATGTAGACACAGCTCCCAGTAGAGTGTCATGTGATAGCTGTGATAACAGCCTCATTTAAATGGGTTTGGCAGGCTAGAGAAAGTGTGCAGGGTGTGCAGGATTGCAGGCAGAGAGGAAGGCTTGCCCCCTCGGCCCAGCCAAGGTCTCCCTGAGTCTTGTCACCCCAGGATCAAGTCCCCACCCAAATAAATGACTTGTCTGCGCTCTCTCAATTTTTACTGCACTTCACCTACACTGCGTCATTGCTCACCTTGACTGCTAACCTTAACTAACCGTCTGCATTGATCTTCCTGGCCATGTTTGGGGCATCTCAGAAACAGACATGCTCTCCTTGCAATCCCTGAGTCATAAGAGATCTGGGCTTTCTTTATGAGACTAAGACCCAGAGTCCTGCAGAGGTCTCAAGATTCTTATGATAGTGGCCGTGGCAGAGCATTTTCTGAAGCCTCAAGGTCTTCTAGGGCGCGGGGGGGGGGGGGGGGGGGGGTATGGGATGGGATTGTTTTCTCTAGAATCCAGACTCCAACAGCTGTCAGACTCCTCCCAAGTTTCACCCCCTGTGCAGACTTAGCCCCAGGCGCGCTCAATAGGATCTCAGGTTTAGAAAGCCCTTAAAAGGCTGGGCGCAGGTTCTGTGTATCCTGTGTGGAATGTGCCTAGCTATATTGTTGTGCTGTGCTCTGGGGTTTGTTACTTGGTTGCTGGGGGCTGGAGGCCTTGCATTTCCTGTTCTACCGAGAATCCCACCAAACTGGTCTTCTGGGTGGTTGAGATTGAGGAAGTGCTAGGCACCAGCTGGCAGAAAGATATCCACCCGGGCTACTGATTTAGGACTTTACCCCCCCCCCCAACCCCCCCAAAGACACACATTGCCAGGAAAAGCTAACAAAAATTTCAGGGCAGATTTGAAGGAATTAAATTATTCTTAGGCATATTGCCTGGATTCCAAGCATTTAGGGATATGTAAATTTTCATGTTCTTTGGAGCTCTGTGTCTCTTTTGTACGGAGCACATTAGTACAAAAAAAAAAGAGATTTGCTAGTTCTACATTTTTGTGTGAATTTATGCAATGAATATTTAATTTGATTCTGGATCTTTCAAAGGAGAGGCCTTCTTCAAACGTAATATAGCTTATTTTTCTCATATGCTCCACTGGCTGCATTATTTTTCGCCCCCCCCTCTGATGCCTGAAGTGCAGAGTAGAGTACGACCCCAGATTAATATTCCTGCTCCACAAAGATTTCCAGTGTTTGTTTTTACTTCCTTTGAATATGCAGCCCTCTTTAGAGTGTTATTGTCTAGCGGTAAGAGGCTTTAGCCATGTGAAGTTGAATACTTTACACTTCTGAATGCCAACCTAACAATTAATCTGTGATTAGATTTTGCTTCTTAAGATGCCTACCCCAACGAGTGCCTGGAGAACTCAGCCTCCCAAGTGCTGCATGCACTCTGTGGACTTAGAAAAGTCCCTTTGATGGGGCACCAAGAGATCACTCGGCTGTTTTTTTTTTTTTTTTTTTTTTTTTGAGTTGCTTCACTGTACCATTGGTGAACTGGAACCTTTAGCTTGAGTTTAGCCTCTGCAGTAAAGCTAACACTGAGAAGTACAGTGGGGTGCATCTCTGCTGCATACTGTCCTGGTAGCTATCAGTGCTGACTCCCAGTTCTCTTAACTTTGGCTCACCAGTTGCTCTGCCCTCAGTTTGCTTTGGCAAATAAAAGCCTGGCCTCCACCAAACCTGTTTTACATAGTACTTCCGTAGCAGTCAGCATGGCTACTTCCTTTTGTTTCTTAACTCAAGAAATGAAGTCTAGTTACCATCCTCATGGCTGGCCTGCAAGCCTGGGATCTCAGACACTGAGGGTTCCTGCATGAGCAGAGAGGCCTGAATACTGATCAGGCAGGAATTCAGTCTCCCATGTGTGGAGTTTCTGCAAGGCTCTGACCTGTGGGGGGGGGGGTCCCCTGTGTTTACCTGATCTTTCTAGGGTTTACTTTGTATCTAAGCCTTGACTTTTCTTCTCAGTGTGATTGAACCACAATGTTTTTGTATTTGTGGATCTCTACCCCCACCCGCTTTCTGTCCTCTCTGTCTCTGTGTGTGTGTGTGTGTGTGTTTGTGTGTGTACACTCGTATGTTTTTCACATCTCACTGTAATCAGTCCCAACTTTATTTTGCAGCTACTCACAAAACCTCAGGTATACTCCTGTCTTCAGCCAGAGTTTTTGGCCCATCCGTGGCACCCCTGCAGTGGATGCTTCTATCCCATGAGCCCATCTGTCCTCTTTTCTTCGCCTGACATTGGTAGGGAATTCCCAGCCACACAGGATCAGGCACATGATGCTCCTGCTTCCTCCAGAGAGCGTTTTTCACCTTCCACAGTGTCTCCCTTCCTACTGTCCTACTGCGGTATGCACCTTTATAGACCTGCTGCTGCTGCCTCTCTAGTCTCTGCCCTCTCCTTTCTCAGGAGCCCTTACCACCATTCTCTCCCCGTGCCTGTCCCCCCTGGGCATTGAGGTCAGACTGGAATTCCGCTACTGCAGCTTCTCCTCAGCGCCCATGCTGTGTTCACTTACACGTGGGGACTTCCATTTCCTGTTGGTGTATATTTCAGGTGGCCCTCTTGTCTTCCCACCCCAGGTTCACTGCTTCCTCTTTGTCTTCTGATGGATGGAGACTGCCCTGCTTCTTTCTATCCTATGACATTTGCTTGGTCTCATCTGTACCCAGGATCATGCCACACATTCCATTCTGTCTGCAGATTCCTGCAATTTGATGTGCTCTCTCTCTCTCTCTCTCATACACACACACACACACACACACACACACACACCCGAACCCCATGGCAATCTCTGTCAGCGTCTATTGTGGCATTTACCTAATGTTTTGGTTCCTTGTGTACTAGCCTTATCTCCGGGACATTGCCACATACTAGCACTTCTACCCCTGTCCCGCCCAGTGTTCTTAGAAGGCAGGGACTGTCTTACTAATTGTGGTTTTGTATACTGTGTCAAGAATTAGCACACCGGCCCGTGTGTGTCGTCTGCCAGATTGATTAAGGACTTGTTGAATGGGGGGTAGAAATTCAAATCCACACAGATGGCCGAGTGTGACGTCCATTCATAAACCTTGTTTTTGCTTTGCTAGGTGAAGCTGAGAGTGGAGCGTGGCAGTAAAATCAGACGACAGATGGACAGTGTGACAGGAACGTCAGAGAGGATTGGGCCTCGCTGCGAGAGTCAGCCTGGAGTCAAGGTGTTGACAAGTTGCTGAGAAGGACACGTGGGAGGACGGTGGCGCGCGGAGGGAGAGCCCTGTCTTCAGTCACCCCGTTGATGGAGGACAGATGGACAGCAGCCGGACGGCCAGTCACCTCTCTTAAACCTTTGGATAGTGGTCCTTTGTGCTCTGCTGGACACCTGTTGGGGATTTTAGCCCATTCTCTGAACTCACTTTCTCTTAAAACGTAAACTCGGACGGCAGTGTGCGAGCCAGCTCCTCTGTGGCAGGGCACTAGAGCTGCAGACATGAGTGCAGAGGGCTACCAGTACAGAGCACTGTACGACTACAAGAAGGAGCGAGAGGAAGACATTGACCTACACCTGGGGGACATACTGACTGTGAATAAAGGCTCCTTAGTGGCACTTGGATTCAGTGATGGCCAGGAAGCCCGGCCTGAAGATATTGGCTGGTTAAATGGCTACAATGAAACCACTGGGGAGAGGGGAGACTTTCCAGGAACTTACGTTGAATACATTGGAAGGAAAAGAATTTCACCCCCTACTCCCAAGCCTCGGCCCCCTCGACCGCTTCCTGTTGCTCCGGGTTCTTCAAAAACTGAAGCTGACACGGAGCAGCAAGGTCAGTATGATGAGTGGCTGGTTACTTAATGACCTTTTGATTCATTTTCAATTTTTATTTATTTTTTAATTGCTAAGACCTTAGTCATCTTTGAGCTAGGATGGCTAGGCTTTGGGCTGAAGTCATTTTGGCAAATTGACCTGAACAGGTATATAGTGTATAAAAGTTTGGTCAGTCATTTCATGCCTGGAAGTTTGCTTAAGTTTGTATAAATTGGGAGATGGTGTCTGAGAGCCGGTTTTGTGAGTACCACTAAGCTTTCTAACTGCAGTGGCCATTGAATTAACCCCTACAGACAATCCTTATAATTCTTCTTGCTTTGGGAAAGCAAAGGGTAGGTCTAATAGAAGCCTATGTGATGGCAGTGTGGTTTGTATGGAAAAATGTAGTCTTAAAGTGACCACAGAACTCAGCAGAGAAGAAACCATTGTTTTTCTAACCTAGACTCGGCCTCTCGGCTTCCTCTCTAGGCTTGTAGTTAGCATAAAAGGAAAGGGGTTTCTGTTCCCACAAGGGCAGTGCAGTACCATTGTGGCAGCGATGCCTGTAGTCTGCCTGGCCTTCCCGAGAAGAAACTCGGGTTCACTGGGTACTTCTCTTAAATGGAAACCACCTCCATTCAAAGTCCTCAGGCTGGAGGGGAGGTAGCCCACACTTGGGCTTGGGCTTGGGCTTGGGCACAGCTGTTTCTTGGTACGTTTCTTCTATTCAGTTTCTTACTGCGGAGAGCTTTATGTTCAGCTTCGGTGTTGTCTCTTCTGTCAGACGCTGTTGCTTACTAGTAAATCTTGGGCTGCACAGGGCGATTCTGGAAGGGATTCTGATAACACAGCATCAGGCTTTCCCAGATGAAGGAGCGACTACGAATAAAGAGGCGAGGATCTCAAGGGTGAGAGCGTCCTTTTAACACTAGGCAACGGAACTGAGAACAGACCTAAGCTACCCCCAAAGGGATATTTGGAGAACTTTATTCTATATTTAATGATAACAAATAATGTAGATTTTAAAACTGAACTAAGGAAAAAAATTTTTTTTTTTGCATGCAAATCAAAAAGCTTTGAATGTGTGCATGTGTTCTGGGCACATGCACTAAGTAGAGTGTTTCTCCCATATTATAGTTTAGCAGACTGAAGATAAACAGGTCACTTTTTTTCTCCTTCAGATAACATGTTTTCTGACCTGACTTCTCTCTCTTTTTTTTTTTTTGTCGTTGCTTTGAAAGATTTACGTACTTTTATTTTATGTCTATGTGTGTGCGCCTGGCTGTGTATATATGCACCACAGGCATGCAGGTGCCCATATGTCAGTAGGGGGCATCGGATGCCTGGAACTGAAATTACATGAAGTTGTGAGTTACCGTGTGGGTGCTGGGTACTGCACACAGGTCTTCTGAAAGAGCAGCAAGTGCTGTAATTGTGGAACTCTCTCTGTCTCTGGCCCTCCAGCAGCCTCAGCTATTGCTGCTTCTGCTGCTGCTGCTGCTGCTGCTGCTGCTGCTGCTGCTGCTGCTGCTGCTTCTTCTTCTTCTTCTTCTTCTTCTTCTTCTTCTTCTTCTCCTTCTCCTTCTCCTTCTGCTTCTGCTTCTTCTCCTTCTGCTTCTCCTTCTCCTTCTCCTTCTCTTCTCCTTCCCCTTCTCCTCCTCCTCCTCCTTCTCCTTCTTTTCTGTTAAACTTAGAAACAGTTAAATAGGTTCATTTAAGAAAAAGAAAAAAAAAATGACTTCATTGAACCCAAAATATAAAGGGTTGCAGAACCATAAAAAAAAAAAATAGCTCAGTTAAATTAGAGATGATTCATAAGGTGGGGTTGTGGGTGCCAGGTCATAATTACTGACAAAAAAGACTTTGTGAAATTGCTTCTAAACAAAGTTGCATGTGATAGCTGCCATCCGGTGGGAGTTTACTCAGCTGTCATACCCAGTCAAGGGACAGGTCTAACAGGCACAGGACTTTCTTTTTTGTAAGGTGCTGCGTGTTTCTTGTGTTTTCTTTCTATCACTTTTCAGCAGTGAGTTTTTTTTTTTTTTTAACAGCCTTTTCTTTTTTTGGTATGTGGGGAAAAGGGAAAAATAAAAATAAAAAAATTCAGTAGGCTTCAAGAAGAGACCCATGATAATGTATGTGCAAATATGGGGGGAAAAGGGCGCCTGAATATAAGTGAGAGATTTGAAATAGCTGAAAGATCGGGAAACCAGTGGAAGGAGGGGTCCCCAGGGGGGGCACTGTCCTCGACATTCATTAGATACTCCAGGAACATTAGCCTCATATTCTCACTGAAATATGATGCTTGTGACATACGTGTGAGATCAGCAGCTCCCATGTAGGTGCAGATGCAGCTTTCTTTTGCCCGAGTAAGTATTTGTTTCCAAAATGTTTGTAGTGGAAACTTGTGTGGCAGCAAGAAAAGGGAGTTCTTTTTCTTGCTTTACTCCTCCTAGGTAACAATTTCTTCCCTCCATTGATTGTGTATTCTTTTGAGTTCTTTGGTTTTCTGCTTCTCATCCATAAGACTACTTACTCTTCAAGCCCCAAGAGCTGTGTGCATTCTCTCTTTGGGGTCCCTGGACACCAGGCACCCTGTTAATGGGCAGTGGTGTAACATTGGACCAGTATGCATGGTAAACTTGTTTCTTTTATCCTGTTGATTCTCCATACCCCGAGCATCCCTTGTTTTCTTCCTCATGTTTAACAGGTGGGTTTAATCCTGGGCTCACGTCATCCCTCCTCTTCTGCCTCTTCTGTACCCGTGACTACAGTTGGGTACCACAGCTCTGGCCCAAAGTAGACTCTTATGAGCGGTTCCTCCTTATGCAATAGAATCAACCTTTTTCTTTCTTTGTGCTGCGTGCATTTAGAAGGAAGACTATGGAGTATAGTTATGGCGTTGGAGAAACTAGCATTTGAACAGGGACAAAGCAGGCACTGTTACACAGCTAAGCCAGTGAGTGCCAAGTTCATGGTAAATGGCAGGCAACAACAAAACAGTGCAGTGCAACCTATGTGAGCATCCGATTAAGCAACTCCTCTCGGGAATCGCTCTACCAATACATTTTGCATGCAGTTGTCTAGAGCACCCTACCCTGCACATTGAATAAGTTTATTTCTTGGATGATCTTGGACTGGGGGGACATCACATTCAGTAAATACAGATGGGGGGGGGATGTCCTACTTTGTGCTAGAAAGCAAAAGCAGGAGGTGAAATGACATTTTTCGTTTTTTCCCCTCTTCCTTTACGGCTGTGTTCTGTTCTCTTAGCTCCAGTTATTCCTCCCTAGGTCCCCAGAGTTGCTGATCCCTCTCCTCCTCTCACTGAAGCTGGCTCATGGTGCGCTGTGCTAGAGGAGGAGTCTAGGTTCCCTGTGAGCCAACTGTGCAGCGCAGTGCTCTAGTGTGTTGTCAAGTGAGTCAAGGCCTAGGCTCCTCCAGTTACAGTGCATGTGGCTGAAGTGAGCCACTTGCTCTGTGTGTCACGTGCGGGCGCACAGGCTGAATGGCTCAGCCACCATGCCTTATTTGCTCTTTGCTTCACTCACCTGGGAGGCACCCTGTGGCTTTGCCCTTCAGCATTGCTTGCTGGGCCTCCAGACTGCTTGCTTATCTTCAGCCTCAGCCCTTGGGACAGGTCGTTCTGCTGCTGGGAAAATGGGTGAAGCTGATAGGGAGTAGAAGGTGTGTCCTATCAGCAGGTGACCTGGGGCACAGATTTTATTATTGGTAGTGGCCTCCTTACCTCCTCACCCCCTTTTATGACTTTCTCTTTGCAGGAGGGCCACGGTGTTCAAAAATGAGGCTTCCTGTTTTATTTCACATTCTTGTAACCTAATATCCCATTCGAGCATCTTTGGAGACAGCTTTTTCTTTGTTTTGTTGGACTGTGCAAGATGTATCTTCCACACGGAGACATACATCCATGATCTGGACCCTCTGTCTTAGCAGTTGGATAAGCACATTCTGTCGTACACACAACCTTCCTTTGTTGGAGGTCTCCCATTTCCTTTCCTATACAAGGAATTGAACCACTGTACGCAAGGAACGTCTGTAGGGGTGAGAAAGATAAATACACTCTTCTTCTGCAGGAGATGTCCATGGAACACATTGTGATCCTCCCGTTGAAGTTCAGCTGTAGCTGGCTATTTAATCTTGTGAGCTGCTGACCAAGAGAGTTTGTGTAAAGCATTAAAATCTGCCAACCCGAGGGGCCACTTGGGCACCCAAGTTTATATAAACCTTCGGCATGCCTTATGCACCCATGACCCTGAGGACTCCTGACAGCCGGTCCCAGCTGGTTTTACAATATAAAACAAAACTCAGACATTGGCTCAAACTGTTCTACATTTTGATCCAAATCCCTTCTAAACACAAGAAGAAAAGAGCCTGTGCCCTGCGTCTGTTTTCGTGGTCTCCCCAGGCATGCTATCTTTATATTTTTTTCACACCCTAGCTTTTGAGTGTCCCTGCAATGCTTGTTACTCCTCGACTAGAAAGCCAGGCTGCAATAAATCAGTGACTGCGCCACACAGAGGTCACAGAAGCTAGAGAGAGACCTGATCCCAAATTACACTCCTTGGTGGGGTGCCATGGTCTCAATGCATGAGTCTCTGCAGGAGACGGTAGACCAAGATGTATTCCTGTTTGTGGGAATTCTGTTTGCAAATATGCCTTTTCTTACCGTTCTCCACCTCCTCTCCTCCTTTCAAGGGAAGCTTTGCCAGGAAGCTGGAGGGCTGTCTCACCATCTGACTTTGGGTGGCATTCACCTGTTCTGCATTCTGTAATCATGGCTCTCTGTGGAGAAATCAGAACAAGGTGCTGGACCCATGATGGGAGGGTTCTTAAACCTCCACTCTCTGCTTCTAGGTAGCCAGAAAAAGCTTGAATGTTTGCCTTCCATGTTTTCCTAGGAAACAGCATGTATTTCCGAAAGATGACTAGTGTAATCGACTCATCACAATTGTTGTTGTTTTTGTAGTTATTTTAGTGGCCATGGTGATAGCACTGTACTGAGAATCAAACCCAGGACCTTGTGCATGTGAAGCAAGTACTAGGCACCTAGCCCACATATGTAGCTCTTTTTCTGTTTGGTGTTTGAGATACAATTTCACCATGTAACGAAAGGGCTGGCCTGGAACTCACTGAAGAGACCAGTGTGGTTTTTGAAGTCACAGGGATCTGTCTTCCTCTGCCATTGGAGTGCCAGGATTAAAAGGAGAAAGGAATTCCAGAGAACAATCTGCATATCCATTTGTAAAAGGCAATCCAGAAGAAGCGAAAGGGCTGTCTCTCCTTCACTCCCTTTCAGCCCTCTTCTGAAGCAACCTTTAGGAACTGACAGAGCCCTCTGGCTACTGAGTCAAGGATGCCTTGGGCTATGCGGAAATGAGACACACCACCTTCTCCTGGGCATTATTCACAGGGAAAGGCCAGAGCTTTACAGGATCGATGGCCAAGGCAGGCAGCTTGGTTTCCTTGGTTTCCTTTCGTTCTGGATTTATTTCTATCTTTTTATTATAGATAATAGTTCTGTGGGTACGTGCTAGTGACCTCGAAGTTCCCTGTAGGTGGAGTTACAGATGGCTGTGAGCTGCCTGCCATGGGTCCTGGGAACTGAACTCTGGTCCTCTGAAAGAGCAGTACATGCTCTTAATCATTGAGTCATCTCTCTAGCTCCACATTTTATTTTTCCCTTAAGTGAAATGCAGTAACCCCTGGCTGGCGCTTGGTTACCCGAGGTCAACAGAGATCTGAAAATATTACTGTACAACTAGGCATTTGTGGGAGAGAGAGGCAGAGACCATATTTCCATGATGTTTTTTTTTTTTTACTACGGTATATTGTGATTATTGTATGTATTAATTGTTTATACACCATGCTCCTATCACAGATGTGTATGTATAGGAAGAAAATGGAATATATAGAGAAGGATACTATTTGTGTATTTAGGTGCCTACTAAGGGTCTTAGAACTACTGTATTCCAGTATATTCTATGTTAAATTTTTTGACATAGCATTTTGGGGTGTGTGTGTGTGTGTGTGTGTGTGTTTGCAAAGTGTGTGAATGACCACAGGCCTTACCTGTTCAGTGTGAATGAAGCTACCTCCCTTCAAACAAGTTATTTAAGCCAAAATCTCATGTTTTCTACCACTAATGATTGAATTAATGTTATCTCCCTAAGTTTTCTTTGTCATAAGGATAAAGCCCTGTGGACTATAACTTTAGTTTAGAGTCTTTGGTAAGCTTGGTGTCTAGTCTGGTTTCTAGGTGAATGTATGTATTTTTGTCCAAAAGGGATTAGTAAACATGTCTTCAGTACAGCCACACTTGGGAAAATAAACATTAGAAAATTTGAAAGTCAACAACACATGGTGCCTTGCATCTGCTAAGTTGTATCCCAAAAGGAGAAAATTTTGTACCTGTGGCAAATTTGCATGCCAAGTGTGCATGTCATTTGCATATTCGTATTTTAGTTAGTAACGAACAAACAGAAAGTAAATGTTAGCTGTGCAGCTGGCTGTTGTTTCTAGGTCTATGTATATTTTTTTGTTGCTGACAGATTGCCATAGGAAAAGATGTAAAATGGGCAGAAGCCCGAGATGGGGGTAGGGGTGGGGTCACTTGGTATGGTAGCTGGACGTAGGAACACCATTGTTTCATACGCTGTACTGAATGCTTTCATGTCTTAGTTTAATTTATACTATTTAATATCAAGACAATCTTCAGGCTTTTAATAAAACAAATCTAAATAGAGACCAACAAGATTAAGTAAAAATTGCTTTTATTCCAGTAACTACTATCCAATTGCCCTCAATTTAACAAAATAGTATTAGAATGCTTTATAAAGGTTTTTTGTTTGTTTGTTTGGGTTTTTTTGGTTTTGTTTATTTGTTTGTTTTTGGTTTTGTTTTGTTTTGGCTTTTGAGACAAAGATTTTCTGTGTAGCCTAGCTGTCCTGGAACTCACTTTGCCAACTTGGAACTCACTTTCTTGACTAGGCTGACCTTGAACTCAGAGATCTGCTTGCCTCTGCCACCAGAGTGCTGGGATTAGAGGAGTGAGCTACCACTTACAAAGTATTTCTATTTATCATTATTTATCTCTGAAGTATCCTTACTTATCTTTATTCTACTACTGTAGCAGTATAAACAGTGTTAAGGAGCAATCTTGTAACTAAAAGTCAAATTCAACGTACATTGTTAAAATGCAACTTTGTATTAGAAAGAGAAACAAGTGACAGAACCTCCCACTTTCTCCTGGTGGCACTATGCCACTGCCACCACATCGCCTGGGCATCATTTTAAGGAATACTTTCTCTTCACTTTGCTTAGAGATAGATGTTGGCAATCTTCTTGATTCATCCATCTTACCTGTTCTCAGCTACTGGCATGCATTATGCAAGGCCTAGATCATTCTGTCCTGCCACAGTTTGATGCATATTGAAGTTATTGTAGAAGACTTCCTGTAATTTGTTGATCAACTCTGATATCCAGGCCAGAAAGGAATATTGGCATGCTTGAAATATCAGTTCTTTCTGATATGCTATTTAGGCCTGAAACTGCCTTGCCTCTCCAAATATTCCTTAACCACTTTAATACCAATAAACACTAATTGTAAAATGAACAGTTCAATATTGGCTCTGTTTTTGTTTCAACCTCTGAATTTTTACTGCTAAGAACTATTAGAGAACTAACTCCCCTAGCCCCCAAGGATAAGTTCTTTCCCCTCTAATAGTCCAGCAGCACTACCCTGAATGCCTGGATGCGGAGAAAAGAGAGTTTATGTGAAGGACTGACTTAGGATCTGCTCAGGAGCTTCTGGCAATTATAGGAACCATTACTAATAAAGTGTCCAGTTGGTACTTTTTTTGCCAATCTATAGGATACACTTTCTTAAGACATAGTTCACCACGGTGTAACAATTGCTGTCCATTCATTGGTGGGCACTTGGCAGTTGCTGACTCTTCAGGGTTCATGAGCAAATGAAATGGTGTCCGTGGAATGCCTTCTCACCCTGTGCTGCCTCTGGAGTCCTCCTTGTCCTGAGGATTTCATGGATATCTGAATTATAGTCTCCAGGATCGGTAAAGAATGATAGTCATAATGTGTTCCTTTGGATTCTGAGGTTTTGCTTATTCAGACTTCACATCTGTTGAAGAGGTAACATTTTCATATTAGGCAGGACTGTCCTGAAGCTAGTTCCTGTCTTTTATGGACATTATCTGGGTTGAACTTTCTGCTCAACAGGAAAACGACTAATACTGGTCTCAGCAAAAAAGAAGCTATCTTATTTGATTTGATAAAATGCAATTTTCAAAATTATTTAAAGGTGCAGAGAAGGTACTATTTTTTGATATTAGGTATATCATGAGATGTGAACTTTTAAGCTATTGTGACTGCATTCAGTGCTGCTGGCTTTAATTCTACTACAGTTTTAAAAAAATGGAGTCTTTCTTTTGTTTTCTGGTGCTGGGACTTGAACTGAGAGCCTTGTGGATGCTAAGCAGACACCCCACTCCACTGTGCTCCACCCCAACCCTTTGATGTCTATTTTAATTAAATGCACGAAGATTGCTTCTTCACTAAACAATCCACTTGAACTTTTGCTATCTCTTGCTCGTCTCTGTCCTAACTTTATAACCACATAGGTGGGTATTTGTGTCACTGTTAAACTTGATATGTATGATTATTTTTAAATATAACACTTAAACTTTATGTGCTCGTATAGTATGCACAGATTTAAAGCAATTTCCATCAATAACAAGCTTTACTAGGTTTTTTTTTTTTTTTGGCGTTCAAAGTTCATTTTCTTTTTCTTTTAATTAGGTATTTTCTTCATTTACATTTCCAATGCTACCCCAAAAGTCCCCCATACCCTCCCCTCCCACTCCCCTACCCCCCCCCCCCCCCACTCCCACTTCTTGGCCCTGGCGTTCCCCTGTACTGAGGCATATAAAGTTTGCAAGACCAAGGGGCCTTTCTTCCCAATGATGGCCAACTAGGCCATCTTCTGCTACATATGCAGCTAGAGACACGAGCTCTGGGGGGGGGGGGGGCACTGGTTAGTTCATATTGTTGTTCCACCTATAGGGTTGCAGACCCCTTTAGCTCCTTGAGTATTTTCTCTAGCTCCCCCACTGGGGGCCCTGTGATCTACCCAATAGCTGACTATGAGCATCCACTTCTGTGTTTGCTAGACCCCAGCATAGCCTCACAAGAGACAGCTATATCAGGGTCCTTTCAGCAAAATCTTGCTAGTGTGTGCAATGGTGTCAGTGTTTGGAGGCTGATTATGGGATGGATTCCCGGGTATTGCAGTCTCTAGATGGTCCATCCTTTCGTCTCAGCTCCAAACTTTATCTCTGTAACTCCTTCCATGGGTGTTTTGGTCCCAATTCTAAGAAGGGGCACAGTGTCCACACTTTGGTCTTTGTTCTTGAGTTTCATGTGTTTTGCAAGTTGTATCTTGTATCTTGGGTATTCTAAATTTCTGGGCTAATATCCATTTATCAGTGAGTATATATCATGTGAGTTCTTTTGTGACTGGGTTACCTCACTCAGGATGATGCCCTCCAGATCCATCCATTTGCCTAGGAATTTCATAAATTCATTCTTTTTAATAGCTGAGTAGTACTCCATTGTGTAAATGTACCACATTTTCTGTATCCATTCCTCTGTTGAGGGGCATCTGGGTTCTTTCCAGCTTCTGGCTATTACAAATAAGGCTGCTATGAACATAGGGGAGCATGTGTCCTTCTTACCGGTTGGAACATCTTCTGGATATATGCCCAGGAGAGGTATTGCGGGATCCTCTGGTAGTACTATGACCAATTTTCTGAGGAACCGCCAGACTGATTTCCAAAGTGGTTGTACAAGCTTGCAATCCCACCAACAATGGAGGAGTGTTCCTCTTTTTCCACATCCTCACCAGCATCTGCTATCACCTGAATTTTTGATCTTAGCCATTCTGGCTGGTGTGAGGTGGAATCTCATCCTGATGATTAAGGATGCTGAACATTTTTTCAGGTGTTTCTCAGCCATTCGGTATTCCTCAGGTGAGAATTCTTTGTTTAGCTCTGAGCCCCATTTTTTAATGGGGTTATTTGATTTTCTGGAGTCCCACCTTCTTATTTTAAAGGCGGCCCCAAAATGAATATTTTTGAAAGAAACGTATTTAAAGAGCCCAGAACACTGATGTTTATCTAATTCCAAGGAATGAATATGAAACAGATATGTTTAGAATAAATGATTACTGTCCCATACCTTCTCATAAGTATATTTACTGGAAACGTTTTTATTTTTAACTTGAACCTTACAATTCTGTAGACACGAGTGTCCGCCAGCCTCCTGCTGGGCGTTTTATAGCCATTTCTCATCAGCTACTCACTCATCCTTTCACAGGGAGCTTCTTAGAACCCCTTTGAGATATAGCGTAAGCCAGACTCTGATGCCATAGCCCAGGAGCCTTTGCTGATTTGGAGAGCCACGTGGAGCATGGTGGCAGCCACAGCGTGGATCTTGGCTTACTGTCCCCTCTCACGTACGGGCAGCTGACGTCTTCATAGATACCTGTTTTATCTGTTAGGCATTAGTCATTCTATTCACCCAGCTGCAAAGAACTTACCTTCATAGTATATATATGACTCTTTTCTGACTTATACATCAAAGGCGGATGGGGCTTCAAAAGGAAGACCATGTTTTGGGTATATGCCTATGTATACCCCACCCCCATACTAGGATATATGTACCCCGGTCTGATAGTTCACAAGTTATAGACTTATAAACATACCCCACACACCCACCTCTGTTATTTTTGACGATGCTAGGTGCTGCTTCACATGCCTCTGAGTTTCAGCTTTTCATATTTCAGGCTCATAGCCTTCCCATTAGAATGAAACACAGTCTGGGCCTGCCCTGCTTCAAAGCCAAAATCCCGAGGATAGCCAGTCCAAGAGCTGTGTGTTTTGGCGTGGGAAGACCGGTTGCTTAAAGTCTGTACCTATGAGAGCTCTCACGTTGACTCAAATGAATCCGGAGCCTTGTTCCCTGAATTATGTCAAGGTTAGCAGTCAATGCTGCTTTAGAGGACTGAGTAAATTGCTGAATTCCTGTGAATGTCAAACTCTATTTCTCAGCAGAGTCGGCCACTGCCAAGTTTGTAATGTACACACTGTGTTCTGTTCCCTGAACTCCAAGGATGGGGTGGGGGTGGGGTGGGGGGGGGATAGAGGGCTTGCATAGGGCACAGGTGAATTTTATTTCTAGGGACTTACCATGACAATGTGACACTACTGGTAAAGTCTCTGAAGTACTGGGCACCAGGAAGACTTCTTGAATACTTTGACTCTCACTTTTTTTTTCCTTCTTCAATAGAAAAAAAAATATTATGTAAAAAGTTTCCTGAGTTTATAAAGCCCTAACCGGTGGCTCTGGCATAGCTTGTTAAGAGTCTCCAAGAGGACCTCTCTTCCCACCACCGTCATAAGAGGCAAGAACAAAAACGCATTCTTGGTGATTCCAGGAATCAGATCTAATTGGAAAGCCTGCCTATTGTGAACACAGTGGATCCAGTTTTAAATACACAACAGAGTGAGGTTTGACTTCTTCAAAGTAGTCAGGTAGCCCCACGACCCCCCTGTCTCTGTTTTGTCACTGGGGGTGTTTCTCCCCTCTTCTTTATCTCTCCAACCCATATCTTTCTTCAGTGGGAGGTAATACTTCAGATAATAATTAAGTCATGGGTGACTGCTCAAACCTGCAATTCCAGCTCTCAGGAGACAAGGCTCAGGGATTCCAAGTTCAAGGCCAGCCTAGGTTACCTGATGAGATCCTGCCCAAGAAGCGAAGAAGCAAACACATAAATACATTCCCTATATTAAGCAGGGAGGGGTGGGGCAGTGGGGTCGAAGAAAAGTGCTAGAGGTTGCTCCGAAAGATACTAGCTGAGTGAGGTTTCATGCATTCTGGGCTATTGGTCATTCAGGGCCTCAGACAGCCAAACTAACATCAGGAAAGGAGTTTTTCCTTTCACATTAGCACAACTACATTGAAAGGAGAACCAGTTTGGGCATTGCCTGGCAACTGTTGGTTTCAGTCTGTATCTGACTTTAGACTTGAACCCAGGACCTAAGCTGGTGTGCAGGATGGGCAATCCGAATGTCTGTGAGAGATCTTACTCACTGATAAACAGGAAAACCCTCCCAGGCATACAGGAAACTGTTGTTTTGTACGTCCAAGGACTTGAAAGGCAAGAGAAGCTTCTTGAAGTGAGTGTTTCAAGCTTGCCTGCCCAGAGTGGACAGAAAGCAGCTGGGTGATTCCGAGCTGAAGAGATGAGGACGGGGTAAGATGGACAGGGAGTTATTAAAGAAACTAAATGTGTACTAGACGTAGCCAGCAAAAAAAGGAGAATGGTCAGTGTTAAAAATAAGATCTGTACTGAGCAGGATACAAGAAGAAAGAGTTTGTCGAATCCAGAGAAAAAGTCTGAATGGAAAGGAGCCGGGGGAGAGTCAGAGACGTGGTGAAAACTTCAGGTGTCTGTGAACAGGGACTCATTTCAAGTGACACTTGGTGACATGGCTGAAGCAGCTTCAGAAAGAACTGTGTGTGTAGACCTGAACCCGCTCTCCGCCGTTCCCACGTGATGTCACCGTAAAGCCACCTCTAGATATGTTTTAGGAAAAAAAATAGATTATAAGAATAATATTAGAGTTCTTTGCCAAAATAAGTAACAAGGTGTTTGTTACCAAGCAACAAAGTTGCCTTCCATCTTTAGCAGTCTGTGTGGGAAGCTGGTGAGCTTCAACCCAGGTTTGAGAAGAAATGATGGGGACTAGGGTGATGAGCTGACTCCTTATACTTTCTACTGGCTGCATTTACTCAGGACAACACAGCAAACCTTTCATGTCACTCGGGGGTGGGGCTCAAAAGTTCCATTTTCATCCTTAAGTTCACAACTAGAGCATATGCTAAAAGAAATTTGAATTTAAGAACTAATTGTTACATACATACAGAGTGCATCTTCCAAAATCCTAGAGCTACCATGATATACCAAAAGTATATCAATGTGGATGGAAAATGCTTACTTGGCATAAAAAATTTAAAGATATATATCTGTGTGTACACACATAAACCTAAAGCTAGCTTTACACCTGCCTTTGCATGTTGCATATATTTCAGGTTCTCTGCTAACACCTATTTGTGTGTTAGCTACTTACTTTTCATGATAACTCTATGATAGTGACTTTATCCATACACCCGTTGTAAAGTCAAAGTGTAGTTAAATCCCCAAGTTACACAGCCAGTAGGAAAGCTGAGATTTGACCTTATAGTGCTCTCAAGCAGATATAGCATGCTAACAAGAGCTGGTAGATAATCATGTTATATCGTGTGACTCACTCACTCCTGTTCGGCCAGGGTGTGTCCCGGAGCCAAAGACAGATGACACCCCCACCCCCATCTCCCACCCCTACCCTCTTGCTTTGCAGTGACCTATGGTCTGCCAAGACAAAAGGAGCTCAACAAAATGGATGTTTCCTGTTTCAGGAAATAGACGCAAGAAAAACTAATGTATGAAGCAGACATGAGTGTCATTTTTCCTTCTATCAAAAGATCGCCAGGTCAGCAAGCTAGGAAAAAGTGATTGATTTTAAAGAGAGTTTATCCCCTCCGCATGTTGGAGCCTTGCTTTTGGTGTGTGTGTGTGTGTGTGTGTGTGCGCGTGTGTGTGTGTGTGTGCGAGCGCGTGTGTGTGTGTGTGTGTGTGTGTGTGTGTGTGTGTGTGTGTGTGTGTGTGTGAGAGAGAGAGAGAGAGAGAGAGAGAGAGAGGCCAGAGGACAAGGTCAGGTGACATTCTAGGAACTCCCTCTCCACTGAGACAGGCTCTCTCAGTGGCCAGGAAGTATGACGTTTAGGCTAGGCTGGTTGATCAGTGAGTACCGAAGCTCTGCCTCTCTCTGCCTCCCTAGGATTGGGATTACAGGTGTGAGCCACCGTGACCAGCATTTTTATGTGGGTTCTGAGGATCAAACCCATGTCTTTATCCTTAAATGGACAGCACTGTAGTGACTGAGCCTTCCACCCTCAGCCCAAACCTGTGCATTTTATGAGATTGATGAAAATATTAACTGTTAAATTAACCTCTATTTGACTTACGGTTCTCAATGTTATATATCACACATATAAGCCATATAAACTTGTTTCTATACAAATTATTATGTACTTATATGTAATATATATAAAATTGTATTTACATAAAAAGATCTGATAGTACAGCATGCATATAATGTCATAGGAAAAGCTTTGCTGGGATAATTATTCAAATATGCCTTTCTAATGGAACTACTTGATGGTTCCAGCAGGCTGTAACTTGCTACTGTAACTTGTAACAGCCTTCAAGTTAGGAGTTTTATGGACAGTTACATTGTAACTGTCACTTGTGGTCTAATCTTCCCCTTAAGGGAAGCTTGAGAAACACTGTCAGCTTTTTCGAGTAGAGGAAGTTTAAACATATTGGCGCAGAGTCTTCAAAATTGTTTAGCTTAAACTCCCATTCTTGTCAGACCACATCTTTCCAGGCCCTCTGCGGCTGGAGTCAGCTAGCTTTTGGCTCTCAGGAAGGAAAAGTTTCACCGAGTGCAACAAATGTTTACTCTTCTCTCCTTTGCCAGAGCTGGGGTCTGCTCAGCAGATCTGAGGCTTGGTTGCCGCCTGTCGTCAGTCTACAGGTTTTAGTTGTATAATTGCTTTTGGCCAATTCCAACTTAATTCTAAAACCTAGATAATACTTTTGGGTAAATAGTTTTGTTGTTTTTTGAGACAGGGTTTCTCTGGGTAGCCTTGGCTGTCCTGGAACTCACTCTGTAAACTAGGCTGACTTCAAACTCAGAGAGTTCCTCCTGCCCCTGACTCTGCCTCCTGAGTGCTGGGATTAAAGTTGTACACCACTAGCTATCATATTCATATATATATATGTATATATATATATATATACATATATAATTTACATTATATATTACATATTATAAGTATACTTATATATAATATATATTATATATACATATTTTTTACTGGGAAACCAATCTTTCCCCTCTCCCTTTCTGCCCCCACCCCCTTTTCGCAGTTCCCACCTGGCTCCTTCCTTTCCTCTCTTTCTTCTCCCATCCTATGCTTGCAGAGTCCACTCTGAGAGGCTGGTGTCTTTCACATACCTCACAAAGGATGGGTTGGTTTCACAACCAACTTTCCCGATGATGTAGTACCAGTGTCCCGCCTCACCTCTCAGGCAGCCCTGCTTGTCCATTTGCTCTGGTTTCTACTTAGATGATATCCTGCCCCTGGATTCAGTAGTTCTTTGAGGGTCCATCTTTTATCAACATCGGAAACCGTGCTTAGTTCACATGTGCAAGTGTTGTGAATTTTACATCCTATCACTTACAATTAGTACCTTTTTGAGTTCGCTCTCACATCTCATGTGTAATTTCCTAAGAGAAGAAAGGAGGGCTAGTTGATAGTGGTTGTAAACTCTTTTGACATGAGGGTAAAAGTATTTTGTTTATAGAGGACAGAAAAGGAGTTAATATTTAGCGACTGTGCTGAAGGCGGGACAGGACCTAAGGAATGTGGCCACCTGACCCTGGACCTCCCATCTGTGCATGTGCACCTGGATAATTACACAGGTTTTCGATTTGCTAGAAAGGTTGTATTTGTGACTTTAATTTACATTTTCGTTTTTAGTTCATAATCCTAGATTCCACATTTCTCTAAGAGGAAAGGCCCTGCTCAGACACGGAAAAAAAGTCAGCTTCAATGTGGCTGTTTGGAAGTTTGCAGAAATAGGTGGAGTGTATGTGGTGGGCTGGACACCAGCTACTGCGCTCTTGTGCACCTACTAATCCTGATTGCAGGTTGAGGCTTAGGAAAAGAAACTAGACCAGGGTCAAGCACAGCTGGTGGTCATTCAGTCCTCACAGTGGTCTCACTTCTGAGTGTGTGCGTCTCAGTACCACCCTCAACCTTCAAAGAGCCAGGCTGGAGGACCAGGACCTCTTGTCGGTCATCCTCGTGCATTAAGAAACAGCAGTGTCTAAACCATAGGCTTAATAAACACAGTTTTGAATTTCTCTACTTTGCTTAACACTTCTTTTATCTCAAAGTAATTTACAAATACCACAGGTCACGTGCTAGACAGATGGATGCTGTTTGTGTCAGACTCATGTACTTGGAGCATGAATTAAATCAAAGACCCACAGGAGATCACTGGTATACTCATTTCTTTTGAAATTTTATCTTAATTAACTTTTTATTATATAGGGTATGACAAGGCTAGTTCCATACATGTATTCAATGTGCATGGGACAAATTTCCCAGCATCCCCCACTACAGCCCCAGGTATTTGTTTTCATGAGACCCATCCAGTTCTTTCAAGGTTTCTTTGTGAGATTTTGCATGTTAGAGCAGTGACCCTATTTACTTAGCAAAGGTACTATTAGTTCATTATTAGTTCTGTAACTTGGATTTGAAGTCCTTCATAACCACCGCAGTCTTGAAGAGCATTTGTGCTTTATCTGACTGGCTAGGGAAAAAGTTCAGTCTTACCAAAAAGAACTGTTCTGAGCTCTTGGGTCAGGGTGTGAATGTTTTTCATGTGACTTTCAGTTGGGTCTTGCTCAGAGAACGTAGTGGTCAAAGTTGGGTTCACATCTTGGGCATAATTTGCAAAAGTGAAGTTTGTAGGTGCAGGGTGGTTCCGTGAAGACATGAAGATGAATGGACGTAATGTTTATCTTTGAAGTCCTGTTTCCAGAGGACACTGGGGCAAGGAACAAACGCTCTTCTGTTCTGAAGCATCCCAGTGTTTTCCCACGTTGGGTCCACGAGACTGAGTAGAGGGCTTTGAGATGCCATAGCTCCAGGATACATTGTTCCCTCCTTTTTAGGAATCGGGTATCCCCAGTACTGGGGTCAGGCTCCTCATCACGCCTCTGAGGTAGGAAGTGCACGGAGCCCAGGCTTACCCACAAAGCCAAGCCACAGCTGAGCATTTCCCACTGTGGAAAGTCCTTCCTGTGTTTGTCACCCATGGACTCAGCCCTTAGTGTCTGGGTCAGTTGAATGCCTATCCAGGGAAAGCCAGTGGTTTGGCAGAGAAAACTGGATCTAAGTGGGAATAAAATTTGTTGACCTCTGCCTCAGAGGGTCACATTTTTCATTTATATTTCACACGAGTCATCATAAATTACAGTGCTTATAGATAAAGAAGACTTCCTCCTTCCTCCCTCTCCAGACACCACATAATGGAAATTGCAAGTTTCTACAGAAAGGCCGATACTGCTGCCTCCTCCTCTTCTTCCTCCTCTTCCTCTTCCTCCTCCTCTTTCTCCCCCTCCTTTTTTTTTTTTTTTTTTTTTTTTTTTGTAAACTAAACAAAATGTCAGTCTCTGATGAGACTTGCTTCCTGCCAGAATTCCCACTGGTCTACTGTCACAGTTTCCACAAAGGGCCAAGATGAAGGAGGGAAACCCATTTTGAACCCTGTGCTCTTCTGTATTATGGGAAAGCTGCTTTCTGCCTCAGGATGGGGAGAACTGTTAAGTTCTAAACCTTAGTGATAGGCACGTAAGACCTACTGGATTCTAACTGCTGAAGGAGAATGTCGATTAAGGCAAGATTTGTTCTGCTGCTGCGATCAGACATATAAAACTTTGCAAAGTTTTGTTGTTCATTTCCTGTTTAAGAAAAAAAAAATCACCCTGTCCTATGAACTCCCAGAAGATGAGAAGATTTTCCTCAGAGAAAATTCAGTTCTGGGAAGAGCCCTCCATAGAGGTCATAACCTACAAAATTCTTGAAGGGAAGTTTCAGTGAGAAGAGGGCAGGGACGGTTGGGAAGCTCTGAGTGCTGCAGTGGGTGACTGGTGTGTGAGCCCCTGCTTTCTTGAGCTGCAGCCTTCATGGGACGTGTAACACACATCTGCAGAAATTTTGGGGGAAATTAAAAAAAAGAAAAAGAAAAAGAAAGAACAACATGAAGTTGGGAGAAGTGTAGTGGAGGCGAGGAAAGAGTGGACTTTGATCAATGTATATGCAGGTATAACTATTAAATAAAATATTAAAAAATAGATTTCTGTTTCCAGCACAGGGCAGGAATAGCCTAGCTAAGTAGGAGTTTGCACCAGTAGTTGTATCTTTCCCAAATGACTGCTGGAGAAAATAAGTGTAAGCCATTGTCAACAGGTTGTGGAAGAGACTGGTTCAGCATGCTCGCTACCAAAAACTCGCCTTGCTGCGAGGCTGGCCCCAGCCCCAGCCTTCCACATAAAGCAGGTGCTGTTCGGATCAGAGGCTGATCATCCTTGGCACCCAGAGTGGACAGCCTGCCAATTGTTGCACAATCGAGTGGACCCAAGCGACAAAGGACTGCTTAATTGAAAGTGTATAAAATGGTTCCTTAGTTGAACCTTAGTGGGTCACACCCTTAATCCCAGCACTGGGGAGGCAGAGGCAAATGACTCTCTGAGTTTGAGGCCAGCCTGTTCTATAGAGTGAGTTCCAGGACAGCCAGGGTCACACAGAGAAAACTTGTCTCAACCTCCCTCTGCCGTCAAATAAAATGGTTTCTTAGGCTTCATGGACAATTGAGTAACCCCATAACCCCAGTTTCCTTTCTTTATGGTCACTACCTAATCCTCTGGGATCAAGCATAAAATATTCTGGTCTCTTACAGTGAAAAGATTAAACAGCTGAAGTTTAAATTAAATCATTAATTTGGAGTTTTCTGTGACTACATTCATTATATTCTCTGTTGGGATTACGTTCCTGTGGATTTGACAGATACATAAAAGTGACAATATGTGCTTATCAAGGGCAAATAAAAGTTCTGCACGCTGAAATCCTGAGTGGTGTTTTTAGTTTTCTGTTTATATTAAAACCTTTTAAAATTGAAATGATTTAACGAGGTTTTCTTTTTCTGGATACCTAGTAGAAGAAAAAATCAGAAGCATGAAGCAATTGAGTATATTTACGTGGAGACAGGCCTGAGTGATGGAAATTTTTTTTTTTTCTTTCAGTAGGATTTAGCAGAAAGCATGTGTCGAAAGTCTTACCTAAATGGGTCATAATTAAAGACGTTGGGGCTTATTTATTTTAATTAGAAATATTAAGCTACACTCAGTGGGCTTCATGGAAAAAATTTTTTTCTAATTGCATATTTTATTTTACGTCAAGTAATAAATTAAATTTTTGTGGGTACCAAAAAGACGTTTTAGCTTTAACCACAATCATAACTCATGCTAAATATATTAATGTTGTGTTGATTAGCTGGCTAACTGTTTCTGGAGAGTTAACTGGTGAGACCTATTGTTGTTGATGTTTTTCGTTTTCCAGTAATAGTGGCAGAGCAATCAGTGTCCTTTCTGGAGAAAGGTTCTCGTTTGAGTTGCTCTGATCAATACAGGTGACTAGAAGCAGAGGTAAAGAGCAGCGCTTACTTCTGCTGTGTTCTCTTTAAAACTCTGTCAGATGCTGTTGTTGCGTTGCCCCTCCCGTGGGTTTGACAGAGTTTCTGGGAAATCCACAGAGGCAACTCTCTCAGCCTCTTACGAAAAGGGGCAGAATGGAAGGGGGAACTCACTCACAGTTCCTGTCGGGATTAAACCGGGCATCCAAGTGGCGCGCCTCAGGTTGACTCTCAGACCTAGCTGCTGTCTCTGGGATGGAAGATCCCATCTCAACATCCTCCATGTATAGCACAGAACAATCCTTGTTACCCATCTCGTTTTCTCGCCAAAGAGAATCTGTAGAACAAAGCAATTTAGACTACTCAAGTACATTGGCCATTCCCAGTTGTCTTTGACAGTTCTTAATTAGAGTAAAAACGGACACAGTCAGCAGTAGGAACAGTTTTTCGGGACATTTGGGAATTTGTACAAATATACTTTAGAGGAAAAAAAAAAAAAAAGAAAGACAAACTGTTTGGCTTCTGCATCATTTATTATGTGTGCGCCCTTGAATCTGGTGTAAAGTGCCTGGGATGAAGATTGGTTTCTGCTATTGTACAGCCAAAGGGGTAGCCATTGCACTATGGTCTCAGTTACATGGTGAACTTGTAAATAAGTCAGGCATTAAAAACTTCCAGTGGCATCCTTGGCTGAGAGTCCGTCTTAGTCACTGTGAAGTATTTGCTGCATGACCTAAAGATGGTACCATAACATACATAGCCTTGGCTTTCTCATCTGTAAAATGGGATCGATGGCCAGGAATGAGCTGTGTGGGAGCTCTCTCAGACACACCTCCACTCCCAGAAGACCCCAGGACCTAAGGCTCATTGATGATAATTCTCAAAACAGAAAGGACACATTGAACACACACACACACACACACACACACACACACACACACTCAGTGTTTCTTAGACTTAAGTGATATGTTTGAACCTGACGAAAATGAAAGGAATTGAGATTGCCCGGCCACAGGAAATAGAGGCCAAGGGCCAAGTTAAACAGCTGAAACCACGCACAAAGCAGGAGATCATGGGAGATAGCAAACGCTTCGACGCTCTCTTTGTCGGTGTTTGAGGGAGAAATGACAGCAGAATTGTCATGTTTAGACCAGCTGCCTCTTCTACCTCACCTGAGAGTTCTCCTCCTCGTCCGTGGAAGGCAGACAGGACCAGCTGTGTTCTGTGGCAAAATGCGTTTTTCTCCACAGCTCGGTGCTTTCCCAGGCGCAGGCACCCTGGAACCTGGAATGGTTTCGTTTCTTAGCACAGAGTTTTCATTTAACATGGAACATTGTTGCTTGAATGATGCTCATTAGGAGTCTCTACTCATGTTTTCCTTTGCCTGCTTCAATAGTATCTAGTTCTGTTTTCTGTTTGTTTCTTGTTTTGTTTTCCAAGACTGTTCTTCTTTAGTCCTAGGAGACTAATACTTTACACACACACACACACACACACACCCAAGCTGACCTCTAAACTCATGATAATCCTCCTGCCTCAGCTTCTCTAGAGCTAGAATTATAAGTATAGGCAATCAGGCCCAACTGTTTGTGCCACTTAGGTATAAACCATTCCAGGGTCATGGATCTGTTAGGCAGAGTTTAGTTGACTCCATACTGTATCTTCAGAGGGCATAGTACTGGCAAAACCATACCCAGAGCTGCAGTTCACTTCTGCTTTGTCCATTTAGTGTGTCCATTTCCTCTTTGAGGAAAACCTTTGGTTTTTCAGAACTCCATTTTCCTTTACAAAGTCAGAGTTGCAATAGCAAAATAACTTAAAAATATTTTGTTTTCTTGCTCACTAATTCATTATGAAATAGCTCAATGCTTAAAAGGAAAAAAAGAAAAAATGTGCTGGGTCTTGGTGGGAGGGAGGACATGCCTGCCTGCCTGCTCTGAATCTGATTCTCCTGCCCAATAGAGGTTGCCATCTATTGGCCAAAGAGAGAAATAAAATGAAAAGTTCGGCCCACGCTCCAGGTGGTGCGATGGTCACGGAGAGGTTCTTTTGGTAAAGTTCTTGGCTAAAATATATGAAAATGCATGATTCTTTAGGAACCTTAAGCCCAGGATCATTGGCCGTAGCCGGTCTCTGTAAGTCATGATAGGTATTTAAGAAGTGGCTACATAGCTCTTTTAAATGCATATTTCTTGAGACCACCAGAATTCCATTTTAATGAAATATTAAATGGAGTTTTAATTAGACAAATTGATGGCTGATTTTGTAACTCTGTGGTTGGTTTGGGCTTTCTTTCATTCCAGCCTTTGGAATCTGGTATTTCCTGCCCAGCTGACATGAGACAGGCTCTGTAGAACGGGCAACTGGTGGCTCTTGGTGCTGGGATCTGGTTAATTTGACCATGTGCACTATTTAGAGGTTTAAGTAGTGGCATCTCTCCAGAGTTGTATAATGTCATAAGGTGCATTTGACAAAAAAAGGGAGGTGGTTCGTGGAAAATTCTCAAGCAACTGCAAACAGGGGAAAGAGTTCCTTTGGTCTTGGGTGGACACACACACATACTCACCCACTCCACACTCCACACACACACACACACACACACACACACACACACACACAAACACATAGGACAGCTTGAACTTAGAAAGCACCAGTATAACAATTTTTATTATTAATAACACATCATTTTAAATTGACTTCTCATCCCTAATATCTGAAAATAATCTTATAAATCCTGAAAGCTAAATTGTATATACATTAGTGCTTTACTTAATATGCCTCACCATGGTGTGTGTATGTGTGTGTGTGGTGTATGTGTGTGTGCGTGTGTGTGTGTGTGTGTGTGTGTGTGTGTGTGGTGTATGTGTGTGTGTATGTGTGTATGTATGTGTGTGTGTTGGGTAGTATCCTAACCAACTATGAATAAGGCTCACAGTCTAACCTTGTGGTTTTATTTCTTCCTTACCTGCCTGTTCATATTTGGAGTGTGAAGCTTTTTTAAATGCTGTGTACTACCCAAGTAATCATTTGATACCCTGGATTCAGGCATTTGACGTTCAGTTAATTAATTCCTGTGCCTTCCACTGTGAACTAAGAACGATGACAGCTAAAGAAGGAGGCGGTACAAGAGAAACCAGGAAACCCATATGTTATTTGCTTCCATTTTCACATAGTACACCTATATATGTGTGAAACAAATATATAAACTGTTACAAAGCAGCATATTGATGAATTGAAATGAGTGGAGCATGATACGAGCAAGAAGCCGGCAGGAGAACGGTTGGAGTGGGGCCTAGAGAAAGCAGAGTTTTTGAAGGAAGCGAGACATGTTTATGTGTTCTGATACAGGTCAGTATTAGGCTCACCCTGAATGGCTTAATGTCATGTGAGCAGTGGGGAGAAGAGAAAGGGCAGCATCATGGAAATGGTTGAGGCATGGGCATCTCCTGTGGGCAAGCCGAGATGTATTGTTGAGGTCAGGCTGTGTAACTTCCTTCTGAAAAGGCCCTGCCCATTTACCAGTCATGATACCTTTCTTTCACTTCTATTTTTGTCCCTTCCTTTAGGAAAAGGACTAGATGCTTACTCGTTAGTTAAAACTCAAAGTCATTTTCCTGTTCTGGTTGCTTTTGTTCCTCGAGTTTGAGAAGAATCGAATTAGGTCCGCGTGAAACATTTGGTCCCTCTGTCAAGTTTCCATTTTCCTATTACCTGATATGTCTTTCTTTTTAAAATGCTGTCCCCTCTCATCCACCAGATCTGTATCGTGGTGCCCCTCCTTGGTCTTTCCCTTTTGGATAAAGGCAGATATACTGAGCTTTAAAATTCTGCCTGGATAGATTATCTGCTCTGGCACAAAGTGGCCCTGTCATAAAACCCAGAATTGAAACATCCAGTATTGACGTCTTTAAATTCAGCCTTACTTTTAAATAATACTGGACTGGGTTGTTGGACATCATCATAACTAAACTGTTTCTCTAGACGATGTAGGTTAATCCAGCAAGCCCTTCTAGGAATTCTGTTGCAACTGGTACCCTGTACTACCGGACTCCATTATAAATGATTTAACCTCCTATAAAGCTGCATTTTAATAGGTGTTTATAGGCATCACTTACCAAGTATTTCAAGGGCTCTTTAAATGAAAACTGCCAGGGAGGGAAGGGTAACACTAGCGTTTTTTCTCACAGTTATAAACATTCCCACATAAAACAGGGTTGGTGGACTATGGGTGAGGGAACAAATACTTAAGGCTCCATCTCCTACCGCTGACTTTCACTCGTTCCCACGATAACTGGAGAGAATTCCTTGGGAACTCCTCTTCACAGACTTGTGTGTTATGTGTTCATTCTGTGCCAGGACCTGGTCCTGGCCTGGATGCCTTGATCAAAGCTCATAACTTAATGGAGGGAAACAGAATGCTGGCCGTTCGGCCAGACAAGTAGTGTCCTTTAGGATTGGAGCTAAGCTGGAGGCACCTGTGTTTGAGGTGCCATGCCCTCCTTAGTCTCCTACGTATTCCTGCCAGTGGCTGACTTTTCTTTCTGGGGGGTAGACAGCTGGTGTTTGAAGTGGTAAGGTATCCCGTGGGATCTACACCTCAGCCATAGGCTCCATGGGATATGGTAGTGGAGACCCATGCTTGCTGTCTTGCCTTTGCTGCCTGCCCTCTCCTTCCGCCTGCTTGTGTTTGGCGAGCTTTGTCAGTTGCATGCCTGTGATGAAGATGGCAGGGCAGAAGACTTGACTATTTCTGTTGGTAACATACCAGTGTGTAAATTGGGAAGTTCCCTAAGTGCGTTCGATTTCTATATTCATTTGCTAAAATTTATGTGACCCATAATGTCATTGGTATGCCCATTTGCAGTGATGTACTATCATTAAAAGTGACTTTGGTGAAGTGGCTTTGGTGTCCTTGTCTGGAACCGTAACCTTCAGCTATAGAACACGCCGAGGGGAAACACATGTTTTAGATCTTACAATGAGCTTGGGAAATAGTACCCACATGTAGGCTGGAGACTTCCTGTGGCGGGCGACAGGCAGCCTGTGAGGAGAGCCTGCTTTGGGACCAGGACTGTTCCTGTCATCGAGTCCCGTTCCTAAGAGCGGCGCCCAGAAGGGTGAATGAGCTGCCCTGAAATCTTTAAGATTCCTTATGAGATTTCAAAATTGCGTTCATGAACATCACTCACTTGGAAGAAAATGGCTTGGTGTCCTCCTAAGACTGTGCACACACTACATTAATCCTGTGCTTTGTTCATGACTCCCGAGGGAGAAGGAAGATCAGTATTTAAGGCTCCCCCTCAAAACCGTCTGCCTCTGCTGGGTCACGGCTCCTACTGTTGTAGGAGTTCTTTCCTTTGTGTTTGTTTGTATTTTAAGATTATAATTACACAGCTTTTCTCTTCCCCCTCTCCCCCTTCAAACTCTCCTGTGTACCCCCTTGTTCTCTTTCAAATTCATATCTTTTTTTCTTTAATTGCTGTTTTCTGTGTGTGTCTCTGTGTGTGTGTGTGCCTGTGTGTGTAATACCAGATACATAAATACAACCTGCTCAGACTGTATAATGTTACTTTTAGGGCTGATCATTTGGTATTTGGATAACCGATTCCTGTGCTTTTCCTTGGGGAAGCCTGTTTCGTGCGCACTCAGCATTCCTTGGCTGCCTGCAGTTTGGGTTTTTCCTTTATAATTGAGTCCTTGTGAGCTTTCCCCCTTCTATATGAGACGGTGTCTCCTAAATATGTCACAAGCTACAGCCGTGAAGTCTCATCAACATGGCTGCCTAAGCGTGATCCGAACAAGGATGACACCAATAGACATTGTTGGTTTTTGTTTTGACAGGAATTTGCTGTGTATGTAGCGTAGGCTGGCCTCGGATTTGAGATCTTCCAGCTTGTGCCTCCTGAGTGCTGGGACTGCAGGCTCTGGCACCAAGCCCACATGTTATCTCTGCCCCCAACTGTAGTCTGTAAGATAGATAATACAGTGATTGTGCCGAAAGGTTTGCCTTTGTTAGTGTAGAAGTAAAAATTCTAGTGTGGAACTCCCAGCACTTGGAAGACAGAAGCAAGAGGATTTTGAGGCCAACCTGCTCTACATGATGAGTTTAGGGCTAACCTGGACTATGAGATCGTTTCTAAAGTTTGGTATGATGATGCAAATTTGTAGGCTTACCACTCATGAAGCCAAAGCAAGGAAGATAATCAAGACTGCAAGGATCTCCTGGGATACATATGGAGACCTTGTTTCAAAAGGGAGGGAGGAAGGGAGGGAGGGAGGGAGGGAGGGAGGGAGGGAGGGAGGGAGGTAGGTAGGTAAGGGGAAAAAGGAAAAAGGAAAAGGAAAGGGAGAGAAGAAAAGAAAAAGAAACTAGATTTTTGAAATAGCAATGTTATAGTAGATGAGTGACATTGTACTTTGGATAAAAATTTACAAAGCGCTTCTGACAATCGCCTGCTGTGTGCCCAAGGCCACTCAGGTTCTCAGCTCAAATGGTAGAAGCACCATTTTGAAAATCCATTGGTTTTCCAGGGTATCTGGTTATATTTAGATAGTCATTTTTTCTGCTGAGTATGTCCTGACAATCCCTTATGGCCCATGGTTCTTTAAGTTATCACTTGCTAGGCTGTACTGAGGACTCTGAGCCAGATTTAGTGGTACCCTGTAAACCCCATTGTTTGGGGGGATTGAGGCAGGAGAATCACAAGTTTAAGACCTGCCTGGGCTACACTAAGCGAGTTTGAGACCCAGTTTGAAAATAAATAGATAAGGAAGTAAAGGGATGGTAACTGACATCAGTTTAGTGGTTATCTTAGGGTTTCTGTTGCTATGCTAAAACCCTATGACCAATAGCAACTTGGTGATGAAAGAATTTATTCCAGGGACCAGGGATTTATTAGGGCAAGAACTCAAGGCCGGAACCTGGAGGCAGGAGCTGATGTGTAGGCAGTAGAGGGGTGCTGCTTACTGGCTTGCTTTTCATGGCCTTCTCAACCTGCTTTCTTATAGCACCCAGGACCACCAGCCCAAGGGAGGAACCACCCACAGTGAGCTAGGTCCTCTCTTAGCAATCACCAAACAAAAAAGATGTACCACAGGCTTGCCCACAGGCTAATCTGGTGGGGACATTTTCTTAACTGAGGTCCCTTCTTTCAAAACTGGCTAATTGCAATAAAACTAGCCAGCATGGTGGTGGAGTGCTTGCCTGATATGCAGGAAGCTCTGGGCTTAATCCTAGTACCACAGAAAACAAGAAAAAAAAATGGAGGCTCTGGGTACGTATAAGCCATTCTTGGGTCAAGTTGCCTGTGGGTGGGGGCAGCTTTGAGTTCCTGTGGATGAATCAGCCACTGACGCCTGACACTGGACCCAGCCGCAGAGGGTAGGAAACAGCGTTGCGCACCATTACAGCTTCTGTTCTTTCTTTCAGAAATTTCCAGACTCTTCATTCTTTCTCATTTTTAGATTTTGCGTGGTTTAAAAGTCTTTCTAGATGAACGGAGAAACGCACACAGTTGACTATGTCCTGAAATGGGGGGAAAAGAGAAACTTGGAGTTCCAGGTTAGGAGTCTCAGGAGCTGTGACCCTGGTTTGGGGTTTATGGGGTCTTGGCTGTGATTGAGAGTGACCCACCTGCATGTGTTCTGCTGGTGTCTGGTGGTCCAGGGTGGGTAGCAGAGCCTCAGTTTTATCAGCAGCAGAGATGGAAGATTTCAACACTTAGTATATTAAGGTGTCTGCCAAGAATTAGAGCAGTTGGCTTCCTGTGTCTCCTCTGAAGGAGTAGTGCTGGTCAGAAGCCCTGCAAGATGAGAACGTTTGCCCCTGGGACCCTTCTCTGCTGTTAAGTCAAGGGTTGTCTTCTAGACCCTCTGGGTCACACCTCTCCTAACATGAGGATCAGCCGAATTACAGGCTCAATTTCAGGCAGAGCTGAGCTTGCATCTGATGACAGCAAAGACCTCCATGTGTCTTTCATTATCCTGTTGCCCTGGGAGATGCTGTTTAAGTTGGCAAATGTCCTTACTGAAAGCAAAGCTTGTCACTGGTGAGATTACTAATCCCCCTTCCCCTAGCCCCCCCCCCCACACTCCCACCCCAAAGGATCAAATGCCAAGGAAAGGAGGGAACTGTATAGCTTTGAAAAGTGTGGCGAAGCCATCAAGTTCACCAGGAATAGTAGGGGTAAGATGTGGTTTCAGTTTGTTTACTAGGTTCAAGATGACAATATCTCAATAACAAACTTCAGAGGGGTGTGTATACATGTGTGTGTGTGTGGGGGGGGGTGTGGTGTTGTGTGGTGTGTGTGTGCGTGTGTGTATGTGTGTGCTTTCCTGCTGGCATTCAGGTGTGTGTGTGTATGTGTGTGTGTGGTGTGCTGTGGTGTGTGTGTGCGTGTGTGTATGTGTGTGTGCTTTCCTGCTTGCATTCAGGTGTGTGTGTGTGATGTGTGTGCCTGTGTGTATGTGTGTGCTTTCCTGCTTGTATTCAGATGTGTGTGTATGTGTGTGTGCTGCCTGCTTGCATACAGATTTTTGCATGTGTGTGGCATGTGCTGCCTGAATTTCAAACTCCTAGAAATCATTTAGAAGCTCTAGCTTGTTTTGGTCTTCAGTTCCAGACTTATTGATAGTAAATTTCAAGAAACTTAACAAAAAAATCAGACTGAGCTTTGTGATTTCTAGGTCAGAGGTACCCAGTCTTTCTTTGCAGAGAAGAACCATTTTATTTTACTTTATTTTTTATTTTATTTTTACTTTTTAACCTTCCTCTGTGGCCTTGGGGCCAGGCCGGTTGGAGAAAAGACTAACTCCTTCGTTCACAGAGCAGCTTCAGTAGATACAACCTCACTGCCATCCAGTGGCGGTTGGCTCCACAACACAGGAGCTGACGACTAGACCCACTCTTTCTCCCAAGCCTTTTTTTTTTTTGTTTGCCTCTGCTGCTCAGTTTTCTATTTTTTTCCTCCTCCCAATATGGTACCTGCACTATTTCCTGCCTCCCCAGTGGTAGGAATCGAACCCAGAACCTGCCCGTGCTTGATGATCCCCGCCACCTAGAACTTCTCAGCCCCTGCAAGCAGTATTTGATAAGAAAATTTGACTCGGGCTTAAGGAACTGAGAGCAATTGAATCTATTTACCTTGCCCCATATTCCTAACAGTAGTTCTTGCTATCTGGCTCCCTACCCTACTCCCCCAACTAGGCATAAAGTCTGTATTTTCTCCTTGACTGTTTCTGTTGCTTTGGCCGAAGGATTAATGCTCAGCGGGTGCATCTGCTCGCCACACTTACTTTAAAGCTAGCTCCCCATCTCCCTTTGAATTTGTACTTTGAGCTGTGGTTGACCAATATCCTAGCATGGTTCATGACACTTTGCCTGCATTTCAGTTAAGGGTTATGTGTCCCATAGGATCTGAGCTGGCCTCAGAGAAGGAGCCAACTAGCAAATGGAATTATTTTGCCTTGTGAAAAATTCCAGCCTTTTAAAACTGGGCTCTGAGAAATTAAAAAAAAAAAAAAAAAAAGCAAATATTCTTGGGAAGAAATGGGGTTTGTGAGTACTTGGCTAAAAAGTTTAGGAAAGGAAAGACCATTTCCTCTGGCCTCAGGAACACATTCAATGTGAAATATGACTGTTTTTAAAAGAGCCCAGTTTAAATTTATTTTGGGGTTATTTATTTGCCTTGAAAAATAAATGGATCCAGTGCTTATAAAAAAATGTTCAGAATCCTATTTAAAATAAAGTGAGATTTTGCTAAGTTAGGCAAGGTGCTCCCAGCATGTGCTATTAATTAAAAGCAGCTGGGGCTTTTAGACGTGTTTGCAAGTCCGCACCATGAGCAGAGCTGTTGGAATCTGGTGCACACGTTTGGCTCACTTTACTGGAGTTCTTCATGGTAGCTGGAACACATGCATCTTGCCTACCTCAGTGGATTCATAGTCTCTCAACACTTGACCAAACAGGTGGGACGTTTCCTCCACAGGAAGAGTGACTGAAACAGAAACATCTAAGCCACTCTTGAAAAGTGGCGTTCTGTGACCCCCATGGATTGCAGCATTAGGCCTCACGCTTTTATAAACTTCATTTTGATTTTATATTATGTGTGGTGTATCTGTGCATATGTGTTTTGTGTGTATGTATGTATTCATGCGGGTCTGGATGTGTTGAGGCCAGAAGTCAGTGCCAAGTGTCTTTTCTTAGTCACTTTCTACACAGACACACAGACACACACACTAATATTTATAACATGTAATATAATATTTATACATACCTACATGTAAAATAGATAATAATATATAATATATTAATATATAACATTAATATAGATAGTGTTTAAGTGCTTGCCAAACATGTATTTGCACATACCATATGCATTCCTGGTGCCCATGGTGGACAGAAGAGGGTGTCTAGTCCCCAAGAACTGGAGTTACAGGTTGTTAGTTGCCAGGTGTGCTGGGAATTGTACCTGCATTCTCTGAAAGAGCAGCCAGTGCTATCAGCCACTGGCCACTCTCCAGTCCCACTACCCTATGTGCTTTTGACAGAGACTCTCTCTAGCTGGCGCTCACTGATGTACCTAAGCTAGCTGGCGAATTAACTCCAAGGATTCATCTGCCTCTGCCTTACAGGTACCAGGATTACAGACAGGTTCTTCCAGGCTTTTAAATGTGGGCATTGGGGATGCCATCTTGGATCCTGGTGCTTGTGTAGCAAATATTTCACTGATGATGCAATCTTCTCAGTCATCTTTCTGGAATCTCAAGAGATGCCAAAATGTCGGCCATCTGGTCAACAGTATGGTCAGTAAATAGGAATGTGTACATTTGAAAGAGAGATAAACTAGTATTACTCAGTGTCAGAGTAAACTTCTGGGAACTCCTGTGAGGTCCCTAGTCACCTGGTGCAAATGAGCTCAGCCAAGAGAAGTCCCCAAGAAAGCAGCAATTCTCCCCCTATGTAAACTCAGTAGGTGTTTCATCGCTATGTGTGGTCGCTTCCTCTTCTGCTGTCCCCTCCTATAGGTTAGAAAAGAAACTTGGAAGTTTACTGAACAGAATTTCAAGTCGTGGATCTCAGATTGGAAAAGGACTGTATGGGTTATCTTTCCCCACCTACACTTCCTTTCCTTCTAAAATAAAAATAAAATAAAATCCCAAGAGGAGGAGGAGGAGGTGTAATGTTGAGATGTTCGGTTCTTTCCCAAGAGGTTGGGGCATCACCAAGGTGTTTTCAGCCCAAAGGCTATTTAACGTTTAATGAAAATTTCAATTAAGAAGTGACCCTGTCAAGATCCTAAGGCTAGGCCTATAGAAATAGCAGTTCTTGGATTGTCCAGACCGAGAAGTGTCTTAGTTTCCAGTTGTAACTTAAGTTTTACTGAAATTCAAGAAATGACACCTTTGGAAACATTTAAGTATTTTTTTTAAGACCTATAATTGTGTGTGGTTTTGCTTTTTAAGTCTTAAATCTTATGGAATATAGAGGTGCAGCTTAACTCAGTTGCCTCTAGCTTTTTTTCTTCTTCTTCCACGAGGCAAACAAAAACAGTATCTTAAATTAAATCAGAGTTTCCTGAGGTTCTGGAATCTTATTCCTAAATTTTCCACTGGGTAACCTCCAAGGCCCCCTCTTGCCTGTGTCCCCAGTTGACACGAGTCAGGCCCTGACTCCAGGAATGGGTTCGATGTGGCTCTGAGGCAGCGTTTCTGGGGAGAGAACCTTTGAAGAGAATAAATCTAGAAGGGCCTGGAACACTTTTAGCCATTGGGTTGTTAGAGAGCACAATTGTTTTGGAGCTTCTGAGATTTCTAAGTAGATGATGAAATTTAACACTGTCCGATTTTCTAAAATTACCAGGGAAGCATCAATCCCTGGTTTTCGTGGGTTCTTTCAGTCCGCATGAATAGGTTAGCAAACATCTTTCAGCGCCACACACGTGGAAAACTCATTTGTAAAGAAAAAGGGGCAGTTAATGTGCTCAGGAATAAATACAGAAGTCAGGGCCTTCCCAAAGACTGGTATCCATTGGTATCCGTTCTTGACTGCCAGTATTGGAATAATTTGATGATCAGGGTCGGCCTCCAGCGCAGCTCCACTGTCTGCTTCAGCAACAGAGCAGAGAATACCACTTGTTAGCTACTGCTTTGTGACTCTTGTGGACCAAGAGTTAATGGAACTCTGCCCTGCAAAATAATTCTGGAGGGAAATGAGGCCGTGACAACCGATGGGGCTGAGGAACTCGTGAACACACGAAAGTATGGTGGAAGATGTGATGTGTTCATGTCAGCCTTGCTGTCTGTACAGCATTGAGCCTCCCAGGTTTGCTCAGGCCCCACTGTGCTTCATCTAAAGGGAGGAAGTCAGGATGTCAGGGAACAGCCAGGATCTACCACTCCCTGCAACACCCAATCCTGTGGCTGTTCACGGATATTGGAGGGGAGAGACTCAAAGAAGTCTTTAAAAACAAATATCTGTTGATTCAAAATAGCACAGTTCAAAGTAACTAATGGTCCTAGTCTTTTTAAAGATTTATTTATTTATTATATGTGAGTACACTGTAGCTGTCTTCAGACACCCCAGAAGAGGGAGTCAGATCTCATTACGGATGGTTGTGAGCCACCATGTGGTTGCTGGGAATTGAACTCAGGACTTTCGGAAGAGCAGTCAGTGCTCTTAACCTCTGAGCCATCTCTCCAGCCCCAACCCTAGTCTTTAAGGGAAACAGTTTGTACTTGCTTATTAGAATTGGTTTTTTATTTTTAGAGTCTATAAACTATATGTAAAAATACTTTGTAATGTTTTATATGCTACACCAATTTATGGCTTGCTTATTAATATTTGATTTGGGTCAAGTGAGTATGGTTGTTTATCTTGATCTCTATGAATCCATTGTTAGGTGGAGCATGTTGATAATCTTAATTAGACTTTCCCAAGATTCCTATCAGTGAGCAGTTATTTTCAGGAAAGACCGTCCTTCACATCTTTGCAATGAGAAGAATTTGGCTTGATGCTCCATGAAAATTGACCATGTCCTGGTGTCCTGGGCCATTTGCATACCATGTTTCCTGCATCAGTATAATGGATTTTTCTTTTAGTGAGTTGAAGAGGGTGGCTTTTGTGTGGGCAAAGACAGAGTACCTGAAGCCTGGGACTGGGGAGGATGTGCAGTGTGTGTATGTGTGTGTGTGTGTGTGTGTGTGTGTGTGTGTGTATGTGTGTGTATGTGTGTGTGTGTATGTGTGTGTGTGTGTGTGTGTGTGTGTGTGTGTGTGTGTGTGTGTGTGTTTGTGTGTGTGTATGTCGGGGGGAAGCATCGGCAAGTTAAGAAAGGGTTAGGAAAGGAAGGGCAGCTGCTCGGCAAGCATACGCCTCGTGCTCTTCTGTCCCCTAGTATCTTCTTACTGAATCGCAGTGCATTCACTGGGACTTTTGTACCTTCGTGACTTCAGATTTCAGGGGAGGTGGTATGTTGGGACCTATCTTGCATTATAGAGCATCATCAGGTATGGCCACTGTAGGGAGAGGTCAGAAGTACATCATAGAGGCTTCTTGCACATCGCTATGCTAGGTGCCGTAGAAAGCTGGCATGATGGGTGGTCTGGACCGAGGTGGGAGCAAGTCCAGATTACTGCGACATCTGGGCTTTTCCTAACCTCTCTCTAGCATCTTGAGTTAAAGGAGCAAGTAACAGATTTGGGAACTTAGAGAAATAACAGACAGGCAGACCTAAGAAAGTTCCCTTAAACTTTACCCTTCCCTTAAACTTTACCCTTTCTGTCTAATGGAAAGATAGCTGACATGACGGAGTAACCATGAACTTGACCCCTTTCCCTGGCTTAATGCAGTCATGGCAGCCAGTTGGCACATTTCCTGTTCTGGGTGTAAAACACTCTGAATGTGTTATCTGTTTGCTGATGCTTTTATATGTATGTTGCCTGCAAAGTTATAGTCTTCCTTTGTCAGATAATTTTTCCAGAGTACATTAACATTTCCAACCAATCATTTATTGTATAGCTTAAAAAAAACCAAACTAGAACTGTCATTTCTGAGGGAGACTCCGTATCTAATATCTGGTCCCTGCTCTGTGTTAACTGCTTGTTCACGCATGCATTGTGTGCAGCATCTGTTACCCAGGAAGTGACATTTCCGAGGGAGATTCCCCTGTGGAAAACATAACTTTCCCATTCTCTTGCTGCTTTTCCAGAATAATTTTTTTTCCTTTTTTAATTTGGTGGGTTTTGGTAATTTGTAATACGTGGTCTAAGATGGAAACTGTCTGCAACTCTAGTCTCTGTTACCCGCTCCCCACCACCAACACCTTGCAATGAAAAAGAACAAAAGCTACTCACGTGTTTAAAGAAAACTCTCTTCTGGGCCCAAACGATTAAAGGCTATTTGCATTATGAAACTCGTTGTGCTTTTTATAAGTGTTAGGTGCTGGGTTGAAGGTCCACAGGCCACTTCTAAGTTGGGTTTTAGGAGTCACTTCATGCAGGAAGACAGCTTTGCAGCTTAAGGAATGGCTGCATGGCTCAGCCATTCTCTGTCATCATTCTTATCCGAAGTGTGCAGCTCAGACTTAAGACTGTAACCACCACCCTTGAAAAATAGTTCCATGTCTTCATAAGAATGAGGTCATTAACCCGAATGCTCTATAAAGACTGAATTGGTGACAACTGTACTACTAAAATGTATACCATTGGACCATCTTATCAAGAAGAAACTCAGTTCTATAAGGAGCCTGCTTCTGTCTCTAATATTGGTAGATATTTCTACCTCGACCCCTTTTATATTATAACTTCTGTCCATTTGTCTTTCAGCCAATATGGGACATGTTAATAACCCCTAATTTAATAAATGAAATTATTCCTGCTCATATTGTCCAGATGTGAACCTAAGCAGACCGTGTGGGCTTTCTGACTTAATGGCTAAGCGATGCCAGTCTTTCCCTGGTAATTGAACCTTCTGTCATCTGCAGTTAGCAGATGATGGTCTCGAAGCAGGAGGCACACAGTCAAACTTCCTGTTCGTTTAAAGGGAAGCCAGGGACAGATGGAGAAGCGTCAGATGCAAGAACCTTACTAATCACACCGTTTCAGTAGAGCCCTGCTCATGTCCTGCTCTCACGCTGGACACTATGACAAACTCCGAGATAGCTGGAAACCCAACAGGTTTTTGGCTTGTGTCAAATGCTGTGGGTGTTCCCAGCTCCACTCAGCTCAGCCCAAATGCCTTTCCAGGAGGGCAGAGCCATCTTGAATAACCCCAGTAAAAGTGTGCCTGCTTACTCGATCCTCTTGGAACACTATGGTATAGTTCATTTGTTTGTCTTAATAGTTTTTATTTTGAAATGAATACATCCCCCAGATGACCAAAGCCACACAGAAGAAGATCGGAAGACTGTTTGAAAGAGCACTGCTGTCTACCCAGTTCTGAGTCTACCAGTCTTGTGTCACAGCCTGCTGGCAGGTCCTTGCTCTGTGCTGACATTGTTCCAAGTGTGACTAGGGCGGGCAAGAATGACCGTAAAAGTTTTGGTTAATTCATTTTCTGTTTTACATTTATAAGAGTAAGTGCAGGATGCATGTCAGGAAACTTGATTCCACGCCTCCTTCTGTTCAGAGCCCCTGTTGCAGGGCCCTGTGACTTGTTTCTGTCCCAGTCTGAAGTCCACATGGTGGCTGTGTCATGTATTCTGCGTGATTTCATCTAAGATCTGGCATTTTCCCCTTCCAAAGTGAATGGTCAGTTGGGAAAGGAGAGAACTGTGCCCAAGCTGCTCTCACAAGCACTCTTGTGGTTTTTAAGAGTGAGGAGGGATGTGTGTCGAGTCGCTATGATGGGGCTTGCTTCCATTGGACAGCCAGCAATCAGATATGCTATGCATTTAATGGTGGACTCTCTTAGGAAAGAAGACTATGTTCTGTAAAGGCCAGACCAGGCAAGGAGCAGTTCTCACTTCCTGAGTCCGTTCTCTGGCCACAGAACCACTAATAATGTTGCCATCTGGCTCTGGACAGTCCATTGATGAAGTACTTACTTAGTACATGGGGAGTCCCTTGAATTGAATGCTGGTTCTGGCTGGTTTGGTTGTGTGAGACTGAACAAATTCTTTATCTGGGTCTCCGGTCTGCCCACCTCCTCATAAAGATGGGATGATGGCAGAGCCCTCCTCACGGTGTTGTGGACAATTGTATTTGGAAATTTCAGTACACCCACTCAAGTCCAGAATGTAGCACATATTAAATCATCATCATGTTGGCCACGACGATGACGACGATGACGACGACAGTCTTTGTACCCACAGTTCAGATGCTCTGGCCTTAGTGCATTGTCTCTGATCTTGTGTGGAACGGGATTATTTTCCCATAACCACATTTTAAAAAACATAGTTTTCTGAAGAATGAAATGACTGAATGGTAACACACACACACACATACACACACACACACACACACACACACACCCCAGAATAACCTGTGGTGGGAGCAGAGTGGGCTCCTCAGACTAAGCCACCTGTCCCTGTCCTGTCATTGACTGACTGTAGTAGTTCACAGGCAGATTTGTTCCCCCACCCTTTTCTCAGAGTCCTATAGTGCTGTGCATGCATTGCTCAGAATTCCAAAACCATCAAAGGAGGTTACTTTGACAGATGACTCAGAAGTAGGGAAGAGTGAGGACTGGAAAGAGAAGCCCTCCTAGAGCCTTAACCTCTTTGCGGGGGGGGGGGGGGGGGGGGAGGGGGGGAGGGTAAGCACTCACACCAGCCTCCCAGTCTATCCCAAAGGAGACAAGGAGGCTGCTGTGTCGGCTCCCGGAAGTGGCCTCAATGTGTAGCGGCCTGAATGTGTACCATAGTTTCCACTATCCCCTTTCCTCCCTCACTAACTGGCTTCATGCTATTCGCAGTTCCACGGTCTTCCTTCCCCACCAGATCTGAACACACAGAGGCTCCTGCAGCCATGATCTCTGATTTGTAGCTGCCCCAGGCTTTGAGATTCACGTTAAGGCCACATGGCCCGTTGTCTTCTGCGAGGTCCATGTTCAGAGGTCACCGGAGCTCTTCAGTCTTTTTTATTCTAGCAGAGTGAAAATGAATACTTAATTTGCAAAGCCTGCTTTAAGCCCCACACCTTAGGTTCAGAAGGATAGGTCATTGTAACCAGACGATGTGTCAGTGACTCCTACCACCCTCTCACTTTCTAATGTTTTGCACACACATTTGAAGGAACCTGTGCTTGCTGATGCCAGCCATCCCTAACACGTGATTGACAGGGTTTCGGTAGCATGGCAGCAGAGAACACTTTTTGGATATTTTCTTTAGTTACATTTCAAATGTTTTCCCCTTTCCAGGTCTCCCCTTTGGAAACCCCCCTATCCCATTCCCCCTTCTCCTGTCTCTATGAGGGTGCGCCCCCCCCAACTCTCGACCTCCCGCCCTGGCTTCCCTTACACTGGGGCATTGAACACCCTCAGGCCCAAGGGCTGCTCCTCCCACTGATGTCCAACAAGGCCATCCTCTGCCACATATGCAGCCAGAGCTATGGGTCCCTCCATGTGTATTCTTTGGTAGTTGGTCCAGTCACCAGGAGCTCCGGGGTGACTGGCCTGTTGACACTGTTGCTCCCTATACGGGGCGGCAAACCCCCTCAGCTCCTTCAGTCCCTTCTCCAACTCCTCCATCAGGGAGGGGACCCCCCACGCTCAGTCCAATCAACCATTGGCTGCTAAATCCACCTGAAAGGTGTAAATTTAATACTTTCCTATTTAGCTATGTTTCCAACTCCCCCCTAGAGTTTAAGAACTAGAAGCAGTTTAATATGGCTGGTCTTATTAATCCTATTAATCTTTGACAATTTCTCTCAGCTGCACCGCGAGGATCCCGAGATACTGGATATTTAGTTCAAAGTTCCCTGACTCTCACTGCCCATAGAGAAACCAGGAACAGCTCAAGCATGTTCCTCCTCTTTTGGATCCCCCTCCCCCCCTTTTCTTTTCTAGATATAGTGACAGTTGTGCCTAGAAGAGGATCTAGTCATACAAAACATAAAACTCACAGAGAGGCCACGGCTGGCTTTTAACCCCTCTCTGGTTTTCCTAAGTGGCTTCAATGAGCATGTCTTTACAAGGCTGTTGCAAAAGCGACCAGCAGGCGGAGCCCTAACGCAGTCTTACAATGATTTCTTTTCACTTCTCCCCTTGAACGAAGTTGCCCAAGCGCTATTGGAGCCAATTGAAAACATCTGTTGTTTTATTTATAGCTACAATTTCTAAGAAGCATATTCTATAGCGGTTGAAAAAGGAGTTGACAGCTCATAATTCATAAAGTTACTGGGGCTAATCTGATAGAACAAAATGTACAAAACTCCTTCCCATGGTGCAGGCGCTATCACTTCCTGTTCAACCCTACAAAGAAGTAGTGGCTAAGCGGGGCGGAAGGGGAACACAGAAAGGGTCCTCTGTGAGATGCTAATGGCAGAAGAGAGCACCCCACAGCGAGGGCAGTGCCTTCCCCTCTGCCAGGCTGAGTCACTGGTTCTTTTTCATTAACAACATCCCAGGTATTTCCATTTATAGAAAATCAGCATTTTCCCACCAATCCCACTTTGCAGCCAGGAAGTTTCAGCTGCGTCCTGTCTGCAGGAGTAGGAGCTAAGGTGTTGATTAAAAAGCCTGACTGGTTGCCACCCAGATGGGCGGCAGGCTTATTTTACAACTTTTCATTCAGCAGGTTGCTCCTTTATATTGAGTTGCCTACTTCACGCTCCCCCCCCCGCCCCCCAGACCTTTAAGCAATTATTACGACACAAGCACTCCTCAAATGTCATCTCCCTGTTTGTTAGCTTATTCTGAGAATCTTTGGCGGAACAAGGTCAGATGCAATCAATATATACTTAATATTTTGCGACAGTTCTATCTACAGTGCTTCCTGGTATTGCAGTTAAGGGAAAAAAAAAGTTAGCCTGACATAAATGAGTTGCCATAGCTTAGTACTAGTTCCAACTGGCGGTGCTTGTAAGAGACTGTACTGAGACAGTCCATCTTGCTTCAGTGGGCCCATTTAACGTTCTTAAAGCCAAGGTCACTTCTTTAGTGAAGAGGTGGGTAAGTTTGTGTTCATTTATTTGATGAATGTGGTGTCTTTTGATAGAGGAAAATGTGTTCGCCCACCAGAATTAATTGCCCGCGCGGAACAGTAGTAGTAAAGACATATTGCTTGACTTCTTTCAAACCATGACCCTTCACACCATTAAGGCTGTGTTTACCTTTATCTCAAGATCATTTGCCTTTATTCTGTGGAATAAAGCTTTCTGCCTGTGTCTTTTTTTTTTTTAATTAAGGGGTTTTGTTAATGAATAACTCTGACTGTTACAACCTCAGTTTCTCATGTATTTCTCGAATTTTATTGTGAATTTTCCATTCAGTATTTTTGAGTCATTCATCTTTCTTGCCCATCCCATATGCAATCCATCTTTCTCTTCTTCTTCTTCTTCCTCTGATATTCTAGTCTCCATATATTTTGTTGTGGTTATTTATTTTTACACGTATGGGTGTTTTGTGTGGGTGCCGTGTGCATGTCCTGCCTTCAGAAGCCACAAGTCGTCACTGGATCTCCTGGGACTGGAGTTAGCCATTGTGAACTGCTGTGCGGGCACTGACAATCGATCCTGAGTCCTTTGGAAGGGCAGCTAATGCTCATACCCACCAGTGCCCAGGTCTTTACTGGACCTTTCTTCCACCTGATGACTCACAGTGAGCCCTTCATAGTTTGCCAAATATGATAAGTTGGCCAGTTATTTTTAGCTGAATAAACCCAGTGACATTCCTGAGGAAGAATGTGCTTAGTTTAGCCTTATGAGAAAAATATTTAATAAATGCTGTCCCAAAAATATTTAGCCTGGCAGGGGCTCAGGCCTGATAAAGGAGAAGTGATGGTAAGATGCTGACCCACCAATCCCAGCCCGACTTGAACAAACATGCTTCTTGTCACCAAGGCCCGTACGTGTTGCCAGGATCGTTTATATCCATCTTATTCAAAGCTTTTTGCAGCCTCTGTTCTTGGCTGGGTAACCTCCAGCGCGCACCAAGTGGGCCTCCCAAGAAAGCAAACTGGATCCATTCAGATTAGTTTGCCACTTAACTGCTGTACTAACTTTGGGCAAATCACGTCGTTATTTTAAATCTTCCTTTTCCTCATCTGTAAAATGGGGATAATTATACGGCCTCCCAAGCTCTTAGGGGTTTGAGAGTGAAAGACAAGGGGCTTCTCACCTCTAGTCATGGTAACTGGGCTCCACTGCATCTCCAATGCCCCATTTCCACAGTCTCTCCAAACCACACATCCAAACCAAGGAGTCTTGCCCTTAGCCAGAACTTCGGGACCTCAGTCAAGTTGTGACTCTCGAGATGCACCAAACAACAAGGGTCTCTGCCCCCAATATCTGTTGATATGACATTAGGTAGGATATCCAACTTAATCACTGAGACAGGGAGACCTTCTACTTAGTTCCATCTGCTGCGTAACACAAGGTGTTTTGCGGAGTTTCACTGTAAAACCAGCCTTTGAAACCAAGCACAGCTAGGGAACAGCTATCAGTATTCTGGCTCCTGGCGTCCTTTTCTCTTTATAGCTGGAGGAACACTCATCCTCAATTCTTGCTCCTTGAAAGTTGTGGTCTGAGATCTCGAAGCATGGGTATCAATCACTTGCTCAGCTGGAATTATTGATAAGTACCTGAAACCTTATACAGCAACCCTCTTTCTTCATCACTGTCAGAAACATTCTTACCCATAGAGGTGTTTTCTAAATACTTAAAAGAGTTTGCTACTGACTTTCTAGACAAAGGAAGTTTTTTGTTTTGTTTTGTTTTGCTTTGTTTTCACTTTAGGTGTGGATCTTGATACATGAGCTCAGGTTACCATAAAACCTTAGTAAACTCTGGTAATTTGGTAAAGACCTGGTAAGGAAGCCTTATGCCTCCTTCCACAGATCCTCCTCTGGAAAGTGTGAGACCACTGCTCTCATTATGAAGGACCCCCCCCCCCCCATACACACACACACACACACACACACACACACACACACAAACCTCATTTAAACTCAATAATCTTCCAGAGGCTGTCTCTTGAGTATCCTCACTTTAGGGGCAGAGGGTGGTACCTCAAAGGACTTCAACATATGATTTATGGGAAACACAATATAGTCCAAGGCAACTGAATCACATCCCTTACCTTGAAATGTACCATAAAAATAATTACAGATAACATTTATGACAAAATATTAATTGTTGGGTCTAGGTGGAGTATAGCCAGGCATTCAAGTTTTCAGTATATTTTTAAATGTCAGAGAAAAGTAATGGCTGACTAGGATGGGGTCTGGTGATTCTCTGTTGCCTCTGATGTCCATCCAGCCTTTCTTAAAACTCTCAGCATTGTTCATCTGAACCAGTTTACTGCTTTGGCAGCTCCTCCTCCTCAAATTCTGTCCTCCGTTGGCCAGCATTTGCTTCTGCCTGATCAGTGGGTTTGCCAGCTGAGATCAGACATCTTCCTGGCCTCTGGGGTCACCATGTTAACTTTCCAGTCCCTTCCATCTCCTCTAATTGCATCTGGGGCTTCTCAAACTCCTCCTATGATCTGGCTTCATTGGAGCATTTGTAACACGTTTTTATACATTTGATGGTGAGGTTTAGTATCAAATGTATATAGGAGAGATGTGAGCATTGCGTCCAGCCCTCGCTCACCTTGTTCTGCAAGGTGTTCCTACTTCCATCTGCTATGAACAGGGGTGCCCACTGCTCCACTGTGTGTACCCCTGATTACCTGTATATCAAAACAGTGTGAGAATGGAAGAGAATACATCTGCTGTCTAACTTGGGGGCAGGAGATACATAAGCGGATGCTGCTGTTGAGGTGGCTTTTCTTGAACCCACCAGTACTTGGCCATTGCCTGATGGGAATGAGGATCACATGTCTTCTGTATTACATGACATTCTTACTGCAGTTACCACTGAAATTTGGGAACCTTGAAATTTTGGGAAACATCATAGCAAACATGTCCAAACCAGGGACTGATGAAGAGAAAACTGGCCCATGCTAAGCACATACACACTACTTAGGAGCTTATGACATGGACCAAGTGGCTTAATTTCTCAACTTCTGTTTCCTTGTCTTTACATCAAAAAAACAATAAAGACTATACATCTTTGAGCTGGTATGAAAAAAGAAAAAAGAGCATACATGTTAAAAGGTGTGGGGACATTTAGCTGGTGCCATTAACACTCCTTCCTTCATGCATTCAACAAAGAGCCAAGTGCCACCACGAGAACATATGTGAAATGTGATTTTTTTTTCTCTTACTCCCCACTTCCACCTCCCCATTCTTTCTTTTAGGGGTTATCTAAGTCATGCTTCAAATGAAATCTTTCTAAGCCAACAGACCAAAGGACCAACTTCCTTATAAATCACTGGCCTTTGAAATTCCTTGGACTCAACTATAAATTATTTTCTTGCTAGGAAATGGGGGTGGGGGGCTCACTCTCTTCCCTATTTACCTCCTGCTCAGCATTTTAATTCGCTGTGCACAGTAAGTTGTCATCTTTACATCACATTCCAATTTAGGTGATAAAGATCACAATTAATTAGCTTGCCTGTCAAAGATTAAGTGTAACCTTGCCCTTCTGTATCCTGAAGTCACTTTATGGCTTTAGTAGAGGCCGTCAGGCAAAGCTGTGCACCTGCATATACTTCCTAAGACCTCTGCCTGCTGTTTGTTTCTGAGGCTGACCTAGAAGCCAGTCTAGAAATAAGATTAAGTGGACATAGACTCCTATTCTCTTCTGACTTGTGGAGCAAAAAAAAGATGAGGCAGGGGATGAACTTGGAGATGTTGAGAAGTAAGGAGTGTAGGATACCTGCAAGGACTCTCAGGCGTCAGTTCAAATCTGTTAGCCGCCTGAAAATGTCAGTGTTACTAGTAACCCTAGTTACCTCAGAAAACAGTGGTTACACCTGAAAATTTACTTTCACATCAACTCCCATATTTCACTGCCCATCCTTGCGTCTTCATTCTCCAAAGCAAAACCTAGTTCACTTGTGGAAGCTTAATAGAATTTATCACACAATCATTCCAACTTAGTTTATCCTTCAGATTCAGAGACTTGAAGTCAAATAACTTACAGACTAGTGTTATGGTCCTTATTAGGAGACAATATGATAAGTTCAAAATAGTATAATATTTGAGTTAACTTCTGAAAAGATACTGAGTATTATTTATAGAGTGAGAAGCAAAACGTTAATAACTACTCTGTCAGATACGCTTCAAGCTCCTCTCCTTAAGAAGTACTAGGAAAACTGACCTAATATTATATAGAGAGTCTACTTTTAAATTTTGTCATCGTGAATGAATATCGAAAAAAATCTTTTAATGGAGCAGGGAAGATTGCCCAGTAGTTAAGAGTACTGGCTACTCTTTCAGAGGACCCACACTCAGTTCCCAGCACCCACGTGGCAGCTACAACTATCAATAACTACAGTTCTAGGGGATTCAGTGCCCTCTTCTGGCCTCCTTGGGCACCTGGGGAACATGTGGTTCATGTAGAGACATGCAGACAGACATTACTAGATGTAAAAATGAAACCTTTTAAATCTATTAATCATTCTGGGATTAATGATTGTCTTTCTACACCCTGGGTACTTTGTCCACTAACTCATATAATTACTCCCATTTTACAGAAAACAAAAAAAAAAAAACAAAAAAAAAACCTCAGGTCTAAAGTCAATTAACTTGTCCAAGATTACTGTTCTTAAGTGGTACCCCAAGGATGGAAACACACGTCTCTTTGTGCTTTTAATCATGTCAGCACTACTGATGAAACCAGTGTGTACCAAAATGAACAAACCCATGGTTTATTTTTCTACTTTGTTTTTGATTCTTAGTCTTACTGTCTTGCCCAAAGAGCGCACCAGCTTTTGATGTGGCTTGCAGCCCACAGAGCTTAAGAAGTTTGAAGTCCAGGGTATTAGCTGTTATAGGTAGACAGTATGAACGTGCTTACAGCGTTTGTTTAAGAAAAGAATTGGGGTTGCTTTGATTTGTGTCCACTATTTTTTTTCCCCTCTTTTGAAGTCACTAGAGAAGATTGGTACAGACAGAAAGAAAGCTTGGATTCAGCAAGTCAGTAGACACGTTAACATCTTGACTTAATATCGATCCCCATTTGCATATATCCTTTCTTTCCTGTGTAGTCCATGTTAGATTTTGAGTGGAAACGAGGAACTTTTCACACACTTCCAAGCCGCTTCCATTAGGAATGAAATACTTGGCTTGGGCAGTCTCTGCGTTTTGATGTTTCCGCTTAAACTTTCCACTCGCTCCTGCCAGGCACTAACTTTAAAATGTCTTTTTCTTTTCTTTTAATTTTTTTTTTTTAATGGAGAACGCCTCCAGGAGCTGCAGCTGTGTGTTGGTTTCATCTTGCACTTGGTAGCGCTGGCACCACTTAGAGCACAGAATGCTCCTATCTCCCACACACCTCTGGTGCCCAGGAGTGTTGAGGCTTGCCCACTTCAGTAGTCTGGGAAGGGCTTCAGGTTGGAGAGAGGTTCTCTTCTGTTCTGTGATTGGCTGTCCCCAGGGTCCGCAGAAAGAGCAAACAGAACATGCTGCCTCCAACGTCGCATGAGTAATTTCTTCTATGACCTGGGGCTCCTGGTTCACCGGAGTTCTTGTAAGTGTGGAAGGCTAGCCTACCTGCCTTCCTTAGCAATTAGACATACTAGTTTAGACTCACTCTTCTCAGACCTTTCGACTCTTCTTCCTTTGTTTTCTTTTTCCTTTTTCCTTGCACAACATTAACTTTTTCTGATGAAAAATGATTTGGCTAAGTGAGAGACTGGGCTTGGGTGTGTCAGGAAATCTACAGATACTTCCAGATGCGGAAGAAGGATTGTAGCTCTGCAGCCCTTAGACAACGCAGTAGGGCAAGCTTCCAACCCCAAGTGCATTCTGATTCAGAAGCAGACTGTCTGGAGAATTGCATCGAATGGAATGTATATGTAAAATGGAAATGTTCAGCCTGCTAATTTGGGTTTTGCTTGGCAGCCCCAACCTGTATATTCTGTAGGGTTTTTTGTTTGTTTGTTTGTTTGTTTGTTTGTTTTTATTGAAATTTTTGGTACCATTTTGTTTTATCAGAGTTTGATTTGATGCTTCATCATGGACAGGGAACAGTTAGCCTGTTAGTCATCCCTAGCTACTTACTTCCTGCTGGAATCACTTACGATGAAATCTACGGACAGAAATATAGGTCTTACATGTGTATTTAATGGGGTTAGAGAATAGTTAGGCTTAGAATTGTTGTAAGAAAGTAACACTTGTTTTAGAGTGCTGTTTAGAATTCCAGGGATGGTCCCCATTGTCTAAAGCAGGCAATCGGAACGGCCGTAGCATCCAAGCCTGAATATTTCTGAGAGGAAGCGTGCCGAGTGAGAGACCTTCTACCAAGGAGTAGGACATCCTAGAATTGTTGTTGTTTTCATTGTCTTACCTTGTAAAGTTTGCCCTGTCAAGTTCCCCTTGCGCAATCTCCATCAGCTGTTGTGAGTCATACCTTTGCCCAATCTAGCTTCTTCGGTATTAAAAAATTCAGCTGGGTATCTCCTCGATACGGCACAAAAAAGGAGAACTCTTCCTCCCCCTCTATGTGCACAGTGCTTTGAAAAGGCCAGTGTTCTCACTACAGTGGCTTTCAGAGACCTCATCTAGCAGTAGTCTAGTTGTGAGATGGAGACACTCTGTAGCTCAGGATATTGATTTTTGTTTTTTGTTTTTTTTTTCAGCTGAAGTAGAGGAAGATAGAAACCTCCTGTGTGTGCAAGCACTTGCCCAGCCAGCAACTGTTGGGTGCATATTTCAATAATAGTTACATGAAATTTTTAATTATCATTTAATTTAGTTTTTATATTTGCCCATGGAAATGATCGAGTTGATAAGATTTTGGAAAGAGATAAACTTTATTAAGCAATTCCGATCTCTGTGCCAGTGGGTTTTTTTTTTTTTTTTCCGATGAAAAATGCTTGTGTTACATGTGAAGGGGAGAGGACTTGAGGATTAGTTATGTGAGTGCGGTAGGGGTGTGTGTCTCTACTACTTACCCTTGGGTTTGGGATTTGGGCTGTGCTGAGGCTTGTTAGCAGGAAGACCCTGTACTGAATCCTGATGGGTAGCTCTTCTCTTTGTCTTCAGTTTCTTCTGTACATATGTATGTGGACAGGATGACCTTCATTTTGTTCCATGTAGAAGGGAAGGTATTTGTGGGAGAGGATACTGCTGTGAGCTGAAACTCTGAAGTCAAGGGAAGTGGTTTAAAGTTTATCAAAGGAAATGAAATGGTTTGCCCTTTGCAGCTGTTGCTGCTGGTGTGTGTGTGTGCGTGCGTGTATGTGTCTATGTGTGTGTGGTATGTGTGTATGTGTCTTTTGCATGTTTGCCTTCTTCTAGCCAAGGTCTTTTGTTAGGAGATAGCCCAGGCTGTCTCTTACCTTGTAACCTTCCAGCTGTAGCCTCCCAAGTGCTGGATTACAGTCCTGCACTGCCATTATCAGTGCTGATCCTTAGTACTTACAATGGGTTTAGTTAGGAATTTTCTTAACATCATATACAACTTATAATATTTGCAGCGCTGAAACCTAATTATGACCATTTAGTGTTTCTAGGAGTATATGAACTGTCTGTTCTAGCTAATTATAAACACCTGAACTTATGCATTAATGACAGACAAGTTACTCCTGAAGATGTCGTCATTAAGATTCACAACCTGTATTTTGGAGTTTGAGAAATTTAAGGTGAAATGTTTAGCTCCCTCTTCTGGCATAGTTTTGAAAACTACTTTTACTTCAGCCACCCCCACCCCCTTTCTGAATAAGAACATGGTCATCACTGTAATGTTGTCAGAGGGAGGCATTTGAGATTGTCATCCTATTTGATCGTTTGTATTGTTGCCATTGGTAAAATATTCACATAACATATGAAGACACAGCATATCACAATACTTGGTTAAGAGCATTTGTTGCTCTTACAGAGGATCCAGGTTTAGTTCCCTGCACCCACATCTGTAACTCCAGTTCCAGGGAATCTAATGCATTGTCTTTCCTCAAAAGTACCAGGCACACAAGTGGTGCATATACATCATATACATAAATGCCAGCAGAACACTCATACACATAATATGAAATAAATCTTAAAACCATTTGAAGTCTCTCTTTTCCTACCCATATATATATATATATATATATATATATGTATACACACACACAAATATATATATATGTATATATATAAATATATACACACACATACACACATATGTGTGTGCGCGCACGTGTGTGTGTGTGTGTGTGTGTGTGTGTGTGTGTATGTGTGTGTATGCATGCATATGCAAGCAAAGATTTTTGACAACATTTACACAGGGGCTAAATTTGCTGTTGGGTGGCCAGTGGTCATTTGTGTTGGCTTGCAGTGATACCTTGGCATTGATAGAACTCAGTGCAAGGGCACAAAAGAACACCAAGCTACTAGGAAGTCAGATATATCAGTTATGGACCATGTACCATGGTAACAGCCTATCTCAAGATTTTATCTAGTCTCGCCTACCTGAGCAACAGTTCTTTCATAATAATGTAGAAGCCAGACTTGCTTTCAGAGTCTCTGGACTTCCCTGGTTGTGTTCAGGACATGGGGCTGAAGCATCATCTCTTTATTCTCCCTGAACATGCAAGCTCTAGGCTAGCCTGGAGCTCCTCCACCTAGGCCCAGCCTGTACTCCGAGGTGCCCTAACATAGGGCAGTCTGTCCTTGGAAAGATGCCCCAGAGGGGAGAACATCAGAAGCCCGTTGCTAGGGGATTCTGGGATTCTTGGTGAGCATTCAGAGAGTTCTCTCTGGAAGGAAACAACACATATGTCTCTGGGGCCCCAGCACTGTGCAGCCTGGCATAGGAATCCCTTTAGGAGACTCCAGTTTCCTATGGTTGGGAATAATTAAATTACTTGTATTTAACTATTCTTCATTGTGTTTGAATGCGCTTGACTGCCTTGCATGAAACCTAATGTTGGAAATCTTTCTCTTTCAGCGTTGCCCCTTCCTGACCTGGCCGAGCAGTTTGCCCCTCCTGATGTTGCCCCGCCTCTCCTTATAAAGCTCCTGGAAGCCATTGAGAAGAAAGGTAACCAGACTTCTTACAAGTTTTATTTCATGACTGTTATAATTTATAAGTATCTCTGGGCCACTCGTTATATGACTGTCTTACTAACTGCTGTGGATAGAGGCTATGTTATCCACGCACTAGTTGTATGGGGAATCTGTACTGGGAAGAAATCCTGGCTAATAATTTCTAACTCTAGGTCAGTGAGTAGTTCTCAACTTTCTTAATGCTGAGACCCTTTAATACCGTTGTAGTGATATCCAACCATAAAATTATTTTCATTGCCTCTTCATGACTGTAGTTTTGCTTGTGCTATGAATCATATTGTAAATATCTATGTCTTCCTATGGTCTTAGGCAACACCCACCAAAGTGGTCGTGTTCTACAGGTAGAGAACCACTGTTCAAAAACTAATATGTGCTTACTATGTGAGAGCTATTCAATTCTTTATAATTTAATAAAGATGATTATTAAGATCCTGCTCTTTAATAGTCCACTGGATTTGCCAAAATTATTGACATACCAGATAAAATTAATTGTTGAGGTTGGCTTCCGAGAATATTTAGTACACATCTAGAATAGATAGCGGATGGAAATTGGAATGTCCCTCTGGCAGCAGGCTCACAGGTTCTCCTGAGAGCTGTGTTTTGCATACATGGTCTGTTTTGTGTCCTAGGACTGGAATGTTCGACTCTATACAGAACACAAAGCTCCAGCAACCCTGCAGAATTACGACAGCTTCTTGATTGTGGTGAGTGTCACGGGACTATTATAAATGAGGATAAAGTTTCTGTTTCTGATGATGTACCTCACCCCCATTCATACAGCACTGTAAATCTCAAAGGGATTTCCAACTCACATGCAGGAGTTCCTTCTGCCCCATTACATTAGCATCCACACCTTAGCCATAGGGCTTCTGAGTTGGGACTGGAATATAAGCTCTCAACCCTTTCCACATACACAAGCCCCTGGGTTGAGCAGGAATTGCAGAAACAGCCTTTTTTGGCATTTACCTGACTCTGTGTCTCTGTCATTGTCCCTGAGCCTTGCTTGTCAGCCACATCTCATTCATTTGGGTCAGCCAAAAAGATTCTAAAAGTCTGTGTCATTTAACGAATGTCTCCTGGTGTCCTCTTACCCTTTCCTGTCTCTCTTTCCCTCCCACCTGGCTTGCTGGCTGTCTTGCTCACCTGCTCACTTTTTCCCACCCTGTACACATTGAGGAGCATGGCATCGGGTGCTTTCTTCAGTAATGTACCGATAACCCTGCACTCTGCAGAGAGAAAGTACCAGGTTAGTGTTGAGTTATCCCTACTGTGCTGGCTTTCAGGATGACTAACATGCCATTGAACGTGGAATTAGGAGAAATTGAGAACATTTGGCCTCCTGAACCAGCACCAGGCAAGCCAGCTCCGACACACCATTACTTAGGAGACACCAATTCATTCTGCCAAATGGTGGCTTCGTATGGCTTCCTCTTTTCCTTTTCCATATAGGATAAAGTAGTACAACTTACCCTGGCTGCCTTCCTTCTCATGCCAGCTTCTCTCTCTCAAGCCCTTCGTCCCTTCACAGTATTCTGTCCCTTTCTGTTTCTTTCTTGGAGCTTTCTACCATGCATCCTTTACCCACGTTTGTAGATTTAAATGAAAGAGTTGCATTTGCTGCTGTTCTTATTCTGGGCAAGGTTCTGTCAAAACCCTGCTCGAATGGGGCTGCCCACGTGACCCTCACAAGGTAACCCTTTGAAGAGAGAAGCCACTTCGGGATTAGGCAACTCAGGGAATTTCTACAAAAGGTGTTTCTTAGAGGAAAGATCGAGACTAGATGCTTATCAGTGCTTGCTTTCACTTGAAGCAAACCCAACCAAGTGTCTGAACTCGGGTCCCTCGTGTGCCTTGAACTCAGCTGAGCATGCACAGGGAGGGCTGCATTGCTTTTTTGTGTGCCCCGTGCTCTTACCAACTGGGCCACTGGAAGCTGACGGGCAGGAGCCTTACTGGAGTGGTAAGGAAACGCTGAATTTTGCTCTCTGCCAATTAAAATAGAATTACATGTTTTGGTTACAAAAAAGGGGGGGGGGTGTTGTGAAATTGAACACATGCTAAAAGTCACAGGAAACGTAAAGACACCAGAAACTAATGAAACTATGAAAAGTTGTGGTTAAGGTTTTAATGTTACCAATACAAAAAACGATCCGGGTTAGCTTTGGAAAAAGTTTTTGCTTTTTTTCACACCACTCATGAGATGGCGTAAACCACCAAGATTCGCTCACGTCAGTCATGCATTTTGACAACTTTCCTTCCCCATTGACATCAAAAGCCACATGCAGAAAACTGGTACACGTTCCTAGCGAAGAAAGAGCAAACCTTATCCAAACTTGGGAGCTTGCACATCTGCCAGAGTGTCTCCGGGTGGTGGCCTTTTCAGTCCATGAAGCTATTAGAGTATCCATGGAAGCCTCAGTTTCACCTGACAGATGCTGGCTTTCAAATACCCATATAAATTTGCAGTGCCAGCCAGCCAGAGGTGGGCAGCCACCTGCTTTTCCTCGCCCTTTTACAGCATCTCATGTTAACTTGATGCTGCTGCTGCTAGTGACTCTTAAGTCTCCAGCAACAAAAGCCCCGATTAAGCAAATTCTTTTAACAGGATTTAGTGGTAAATTAGCAAAGTTGTGATTTATATCCAGATTAGATTAGTCTGGTTGTCCCAGCCTTCCTCTCACCTTCCTCATTTTACCCTAAAACATTTTTTTGTTGTTGTTGTTGTTGTTATTTTACTTGAGTTTTAATGGTCTGAATTTTCTCCTGACACCTTTTGGTTTCTCTTAACTTGAGTACGGCTTCTTCAACCTGGCGCTCTGACTGTGTTCTGCCGATCAAGAGTGGAAGAATATCATGCTCACTGCAGGGTATTTAGCCACATCCCTAGCCTCTACCCACCGGGTGCCAGTAGCATCCACCCCCAGTCATGACAGTCAAGAACAGTCTCCAAATAGTGCCAGACTCTTCCTACTCTACCCCCACGCCCTGGGAACCACTAAACCAGATAGAGATCAACCTGTGGCTGGCTGGGGGTTGGGGGGGTGGGACTTCCCCGGGGAACTAGAGTAGTGAAGCATTAAAGGAACTGGTTACCCATCAGTAGTTTGGTGAGGAGTGAAGTGAGGGACCAATACCTCTTAGCTGTGGGTAGCGAAGAGCTGCCCGGTGGTATTAATTCAGAAAGGGAACCATGTATTGCACATGTCAGAAAACCCAGGGCATGGGAGAAGTCACAAAAAAATAATAAATAAAACCAAGTGTACTCTATTGTCAACTCCCGTGGATTTATACACATGGGGAATTTATCCCAAGACTTGTGAAGCATAATTTCATTCAAACACTGTGAAGACTCCAAGGACCGGGCTTCCTAGATTCTTCATAAGGTCTCGGAAGTGAGCACCTCCCAAGGGCTCCAGACCTCATCTATTTACCACAGCTCTTGCGTTGGCTGCTGAGCAAGGCCGGAAGAGCAGGGGAGAGGCACACTCTGTCCTTGAGGCCCCCTAAGTGTGATGTGAGATTCATAAAACATACAAACTGCTTGCCAGGTGTCCTAGTGAAGGCATTGCTCATCAGCCCCTGCAGGAAGGAGCACTAAGGGGATGATGCCTGAGAGAGGAACATGGGACTGCAACACCTTTAAGTCTACACACGTCTCCTAATGGGTGCCACATATATTTTTCAGGATGAGCAAGTTTCGAGATACCCCTTTTCAAGGCAGAGAGACGAGACATGAGGCATACAAGGGCCACGTCTAGAGGAGCCAGAAACCTCAGATGCTCATATAATCTTAATTGGCATTACATCATTTCACAAATAATTGCTCAGTTTCAGGCTAGATCCTTTATGCAAAGGCCCAGCAGGGCCTGTGCACCTTTGTTAGCATGTGCTCTGTGGTCTTGTTAGCTCTCTAGGGTATTGAAGTTATCTTCTTAGGTCTTACCTCTTACAGTTTTTCCTTGACCTGGCCTATGTACATTTATACTAGGCTGTGGTGTCACAGTCTCAGACATCTGGCTACTTAGTGGGACAAGGTTTGCTTAATGGGATGATGTGCCCAAAGACTTTCTGTACCGCAGTCTCACCCCAGATTCCCATAGCTTCTCAGTTTGGAGGTCACTTCCCATAAAGGGATGGGTAACCTCATGTAGTGGTCATAAAGAAGTTGACAACACTAAAGGTTTCTGAGCTAAGATTTAAGTCAGACATGTAACACTCTAAGATGTTTTTTGGCCAGATTGACACACGCATCGCACTTCACTTTCGCTAGCCTTAGTTCTGAACATACAACATTCATGCTTCTCACTGTGTATGGGGGTCCATGTTGTCAGGCCACTTGCACCTAAGCTCAGATTCAACACTATTGTATGTTATGGATTATCTACACAGAGATTCCTGCCCCATAGAAACAGTGTGACCGAACTATAGAAGACTTTGACGTGAATCTTTCATCCTCAACATGTCTATCTTAGGATGTTTGTATACAGACACACACATACACATATATGCACATACACAAATATTAATATGTCTTTGGATTGAATTATATAAAGATGTTTGATCGTAAAAATTGTTCTTTGGGTTTCTTTTTTTTAAAAAAAAAAAAAGTTAAATAAATTTTGGGCTGGAATCATTAGGAAAGAATTTCCAGAAGTATTTGGAATGGCCCTTGACGTATAATTCCGTCATTTAGTATCATGGATTTATACAAAGCGACGTCCCAGCATTGACAATTTTTAAGTCAACATTGATTACCTCCAAAAGCACTGAAGATGCTCTGTATCTCGAAGCATCAAATACTCAGCTAAGATTTACTACCGCATAAGAATAAACAAAGAAATCTCTAATTAATATGCAAATTAGCTTTCACCTTTAATCAATGATAAAAGTTATATGTGTTCCTAGCAATTCTGGTAAAATAAACTGCTTTATAATTTCATTAAGTATTTGCTTTGTATGCCTGTTTTATGTACCTAACTATTTGGGATCATATACAAATTTCCTGGGTACAAAGAGATCATGAATGGGCAAAGGTTTTTTTGTTTGTTTGTTTGTTTGCTTGCTTGTTTTTAATTGAATGGGGCAAGTTTAAGGAGCCTGCTTTGCACTATCATCTTTAGTTCGAGGATAACCTAAATACTGTCCTCGCCTTACGTAGAAGCATCTTAAAGTGACTCTGGCATTTCTCATCTCCCAGACACTGCCTGAATCAGCTACACACTAGGTTATATCTTTATATTATCTTGCTCCGTATATCTCCTTGGCAGCAGAACCCCCAGTGCCTTAGTGAAGGCAGGAGAATGAGTAATGTCAGGTCCTCCTTCTGAGCACACTGTTCCCCAGATAAGGTCCCATCACCAAATGCCTCTCTTCTATGGATATCCTGGATCCTTCTTGCTCTCGGTACACCTGCTTCCTATTGGCCCTCATTTCCTGTCCCATCCCAAGGACTGAACTATGCACACCTCCCGTGTACAGGAAAGTACTTTAGGTTACCCTTGGCTGAATGGCGTGGCCTCCTTACTAGCCGATGGGAAAGCTGCTCCTTTTCTCTTTCTTCCCAGCTAGTTTGATGCTCACAGATTAGAAAGGAGCAGCATTAGGGGAGGCATTCTGAGCCTGTTCAGATTGCTCAGTAGGTAATCTGGAAATGGTTTGCTCTTCTGAGACTATTCAAATTGTTCTGTAGGTAATCTGGAACTTGTTTGCTAAAAGCCTGTAGTATCTAGATGTTCGGTTGATCACTCTGTTAGGGTTATATTTCACGCAGCCTTCATCAGTTAAGATTTGGGAAAACCAGGGCTGGAGAGATGGCTCAGTGGTCAAGAGCACCAACTGCTCTTCCAGAGGTCCTGAGTTCAAATCCCAGCAACCACCTGGTGACTAACAACCATCTGTAATGGGATCTGATGCCCTCTTCTGGTGTGTCTGAAGACAGCTACAGTGTACTCATATAAATAAAATAAATAAATCTTAAAAAAAAAAAAAAAGATTTGGGAAAACCTGGGGCTTCTCTTCTTCCTGTAGTGGTTCGAGGAGACGCTGATTGTATGGTGAGCTATTTCCAGGACAGAGCCTCCTCAGCCACAGCAGAACCACTCCAGAAAACTGAATAAAATGTATTTCTCGCACAGCCTCACAGGCTGGAAATCCAAGATGATGAAGGTTTAGGCCTTGTTCGCTTCCTTTGAGATTCCCTTTCTAGGCTCCCCAACAGCCGCCTCTCAGTGTGTCTTTCTGAGGCCTTTCCTCTGTTCCCGTAGTCCCTGTGTCTGTGTCTGTGTCTGTGTCTGTGTCTGTGTCTGTGTCTGTGTCTGTGTCTGTGTCTTTGTCTTTTTTTTATAATGATGCCAGTTAGCGGTCTTAGGGTCCACTCTAATAACCTTGTTTAATCAAATCACCCCTTACAGGATCTCTCTCTAAACCGTGTTCTTTCTGGAAAACTGGGCCTTTGACTTTTAATACAGGCATGGAGAGGATGCCACCTTAGCAGTGCAGAGTATTAACTGATCAGTAACAGTGGCATATTTTTGTTGTTGTTGTTGTTGTTGCCCCAAGACATATGGGATTAACGTGATAGTTAAAGGCGGATTGTGAGACAGAACTCCATGAGGAAAAGCTGTTCTGTCCCAACTTCAGGAATGAAACAGTGGTCAGTGTGCCATGCTTCTGTTCTGCATCGCTCCCTTCCCTGTGTCTCGTTTAAGTCCCACACTTGGAAAACTGGCCCAACAGAAAGTCTGAGTGCCTCTTACATGGTTTCTTACATTGTTTCTCTTCCAGATGCCGCGTCAGTGGACTTGGAGATGATCGACGTACACGTCTTAGCAGATGCTTTCAAACGCTATCTCGCCGACTTACCAAATCCTGTCATTCCTGTAGCTGTTTACAATGAGATGATGTCTTTAGCCCAAGGTTGGTTCTCTCTTTTCAGACCTCTCGGAATGGATACTGGGATGTAGGTATACTTGGCACTCTAGGAGGCGCCAACGGCCCTGTATAAGTAGGAGGTGTTGAGAAAACACTAAACTGCCACCCCAGATCTCCTTTACCACACAGCATCTGATAGAAGACACCCTATTGTGTTTGCTCAGAAGCCTGCCCAAGTGAGAAACTGGCTAACTGTTAACTTTTTGATCACTCTCTGCAAAGACCACTGCAGCTAGGCAGGCCACAGCCATCTAGCACCGGATTCGGAGATCCAGTACTAGAGTGCACGATGGGGCATATTTTTGCCCTCTTCCCTGAACACCCAGAACAAAATGTGTCGAGGGTGGAAGACTCAGCATCGGGAGCCGAGGCTCTGCTCAGTGCTTTGGGGACAGGAAATTGTGGTCCGTGACCTTCAAAGTATAACCTGTGCTACTTATCTGATGATCCGAGGAAGTAGCCAATCACGCTTGGTGCTGCCTGATGGAGGCCAGGCTTCTGAGAGCACACCCAGAACAGTCTGTGGGTTTTTTTTTTTTTTTTTTTTTTTTTTTTTTACAAAAAGAGTTGTCTTGTATTTCATTTGACCTGAGAACTTTACTTTCTCACAATGCATTTCTTACTAAGAAGGACAAATGTCCTAGGTACCTTTCCTGAAGATGTCTGTGTGCACCTCCTCGTGTAGCTAAGGGAGAGAGAAGAAATGGTCAAAGCGTTGGCTCACCGGCACCTACACCTAGCCTTACTCTGTTTCCTGTTTTGTTTTGTTTTGAACCTGCAGAACTACAGAGCCCTGAAGACTGCATCCAGCTGTTGAAGAAGCTCATTAGATTGCCTAATATACCTCATCAGTGTTGGCTTACGCTTCAGTATTTGCTCAAGCATTTTTTCAAGCTCTCTCAAGCCTCCAGCAAAAACCTTTTGAATGCAAGAGTCCTCTCTGAGATTTTCAGCCCCGTGCTTTTCAGATTTCCAGCCGCCAGGTAAGTGAAGGATGAAAAGAAGGTTCGGACGGTATGGGTGAGAGCTGATGAGTGGCCCTAAATTGATGCCTCACAGATGCACGTTTTCTGGGGACTTACTTCACACACATCAATAGGATGTAGATGAATGAAAAGAGAATTACTTTTAGAAATGATGGTTCTCACAAAATGCTCTTTGTTGCAGCTCTGATAATACTGAACACCTCATAAAAGCGATAGAGATTTTAATCTCAACGGAATGGAATGAGAGACAGCCAGCACCAGGTAAGGCTCTGCAACATTTGACATTCACTTCCGGCTCAGCTTTTTTGGACCTTGAAATCGGTGGTTTCTAGCTCCTTGGAATTAACACAGATCTCTGCAATCCATAGTAATATGCTAATTTATGGTTCATGGAAAAATAACAGTGGTGGTATTTGTGAAATGTCATATGTCGGGTTTTGCAGGTTTTAAGCTACCTTGGTTTTACTTTTTTATTTTTTATTTTTATTTAATTTACTAGCTTGATACAAGGTCTCACCATGTAGTCCAGGCTGGCCTTGAGCTCACTTTGTAGCAGAGGTTAGCCTTGACCTCAAGATTCCTTCATGTCTCCATCTTTTTGTCTCAGATGAGAATAGAGAGAGCTCCCTGGGCCTTCCACCACTTAGGCTTCGGGCTGCTGAATAAATTTATGGAGTTTGTTGCAGCTGTTGACATTTTGTTGTTGTTGTTGTTGTTTTTCCAAATCTTACAAAGTAGGGGGATTTATAATTACTATATAATTTAAAGTATTTTGGAGTGTGTGCTTTGGAAGTGACTATACCAAGAAATGTCTGTCAAAATAAACATTTTCAGTAACGCAGGCGGTATGAAAGCAGTGTTCTGCTGGGGCTGTTTAGACCAAGCCAGATGCCATTCTAAAAGCAGGTGGGCCTTCAGCTAGCCATTTAAGTCCAGGAAGTTCAGGAAGCAGGAAGAGCCTGGACCAAAGAGTTCAAACAACCTGTGATCCAGTAGCAGTTAGCTTACTGGGCTGGCCTTTTAGATTGATTGTCAGCCCTTAGCAGGAGAGCATAGTTGCAGGGCCAAGAGATAAGTTCTGCTTGTACTCCTCCTCGGTGCCAGGCTTTTCAATGGAGTACCCTGCTTCTTCTATCTGTGATGGGTAACTCACGAAGATTAGCACCGCTGTGTGAGCAGCCAGGGGGTCAGAGCATCCTACCGTGCGTTTCTGTCTGTCATTGCAAGGTCAGCTGTGGCTCTTTGCATCTGGATGAGACAGCTTGAGAGAGGTCAGGTCTTGGGCTCAAAACATGGATGAGCACCCAGGATGCAGGACCTGGAAAGAGGTTCTGTGGACTGGCTCAAAATATGGTACCTAGAGATGATGGATGAATGGTATATTCCAAAAGTTCCAAACCACAGCAGACAGCATTTAACCAGGGTGCCCAGAGCTATAGACAGTGCATCAAGGAACCTCAGCCTAGCTTGGGATTTGAGGCCAAGGGCATCACCCCATATGATCCTGAGTTTACTAGAGAATGGATTCAGGAGTGTTGGGTTATCCTTGGGAGCTGCTTTTGACCTTAACGGGGAAGAAAGAGTGTGGAGGCATGGATGTGGCTGTGAGCTATAGAGATTGCCTACCCTGAGACTCACCACACAGGCTAGGAAGGAAGAGGGGCACCAAGAATATTCAGGCCCTGAGCCAAAGGCCTGAGCTGCAAATGTTCACTTCCTCCTGCTTGCCTTTGGCTGTTTGTCGGAGAGGAGGCACAGCTGAGCTTTGTGTGCCCTGAAGGGCTTGGGATGGTGCCGAGTCGGGTGTGGGGAATCTGACGAGCTGGTCATCATGGTCTTCTTAATGGCACTCTCTGGCCTCATTGGGGAATATACATGGAAGCCCAAAGCCAGACAGGACTTTCACAAATGAATTGATTACTAAGGGCTTATTTGTCTGGGGAGGGGGGAGTTCACCACTGTAGTTTAATACAAATGGATTAAATGTCTTTTGTAAGGTTGACTTATAAGAGTAAGCACGTATCATCAGTATCCATTTTCATACTGCGGCTGATACACAGAAGAGGGCTACAGTGCCCTGCATAGACGCTTGTATACTAATTTCAAAGGAGGATTAGTTCCGTCAGCTCGGCCGAGGAATGACGGATTTGAACGGACTGGATTGTCCCAGTCCTTGTGCGGCTTCTTCAAAAGAGAGAGAGAAGAGAAAAAGAATTAAATCCAAGTAATTCTTAAGCCCTATGCGAGCCATTTTCACTTCATGCGGTATTTCTCAGCCACGATGAGCACTGTATAGGCCCCGTGGGACCAAATGGATGCTTCAGTGTCTCTCACCTGTGCAAACATTTCACTCTCCACCTACAAGAGGGTAAAAGAAGGTGCCTCCGTCCTGAGTCACCTTTGGGCTCTAGGATAGCTCCAGTGCTGTGATTGGTAGGGCACCCCCAGGCAAGGGTTTGGGTGTGTGTGACCCCAGTGGGAATGCAGTGCATTCCCAGAGGCCCTCGTCGCTAGCCCAGCACGAAAGAGTCCCTGAGGGCTTTGGAAGCTCACCTCCAGCACATCTCAAATGAATGCTCATAAACCAGTCGTTTAATAGAAACTGCTGCTCTGAACAGAAAGGAGTCGTTGAAGGATCCTTAAGTGGGGACTACAAGGAAGTATTTGTTGCAGGGCAGATTGTCTCTGGGCTGTTACCAGGTAGTACTTGGAATGATAATGCTGATGTCTGAGGCACAACTTAAATAAGGCCTGTTAAGACACAGTGTCTAAATACTAGCTGGGAGTGTACTTCTCCCAAGAGAAAGAGCTTTAGAGGTGCTGTTGGTGACATTTTAGGGTGATCAGATGAGTGGAGAAGTTCATGAAAGAGCACACCCCGAAAGGGGCCTTGAAAAGCAGATCCAGTTTTAACTGGAGGAAAGGAAAATAGCCTTTTGATTTGCAGGCAGATAGCGAATCAGGTTGTGGCAGGCTGTGCTCTCTAGGGTGTGTACACTCTCTAGGACATATGTACGTCGCCATTTCTTAATGTGTTTCTCCAAGCTGATCCACCAGGCATTGACACAAGGCCACTTTTTAAGTGACGGTGTTAATAAGGCATCACTGGGACGATGAGGAGACAAAGCTGAGAGGTTCGCTTTATGCTGCCCGACCAGTGTATGCCACACCTGGACCTGCCCAGAAGCTACCTTTGAGTTCAGCCTGTCCCATCTGCAGGTCATTACTGGATTAATCTGCCTACATTACTGGATCCATTACGAATCATGGGCCTGTTTTCAGTGTCTAATGAAAAGGCCTTCTGAAGTTCTCAGAAAGTATTGAGCTAACAAGGAGAGAGGGAAGATCTTAGGGCCATATGCAGCAAAGGATCCCAGTCCTATGTGGGTAGTTTGGGGGACAAATCTCCACGAGGTGTTTGTAGTGGAAGGAGAGTTGAACCTCTCTCCCTCGGTGGTTAGGATTTAACAAGCTGTGTGTCTTGGTGGGTGGAGTGGCCTAGGTGTCAACGCCACTCCCTCTGTCACCTTGCCAGTGTGCCCTTGCACAGTGTACAGAAAGTACAACCGTACACAGTGTTCCCAGTGCCATCCACTCTATCTGTGTCCCAACCAGTCCCGGTGTGCTTTCTCTGCAGGTTGTTAACATGGCCCATTCCCTGTGTGTGTTCTTCAGCCCCTGTTCCCTTATCTTAAACTGCCCTGTGGTTGTTGGTTGTTTGCTTTTTTACTGTAAATTTAATTGGTTCAGCTACATTTCTAAGAAGCAAAGACAAAGGCTATTCCTCATTTTGATTCATTCCAATTAGTGTCTGGAATTAGCAGCCTCCTAATTCTCCATATATACACATACACTGATAAGCTGTTCAGATTGCAGTGAAATCTCAGAAGCCAACTGATTTCCTGCACCCAGCAGCCCTCTGAGGTAAAGATTCCTTGATTTATGGAAGGAGACACAGATGGGGACAGGTGATGGGGACAGTATGCTTTCAGAGCTCTATTGTCAGCTTGCCCTCCATCCCCTCTGGTTGAGAAGTCTTCATTATATCTGAAGCTGAACAGCAGGTTTTCTGGAATTCCTTAGGCTCCTCAGACGGGGCGGGGGCAGGGAGGGGCACGGGGAGGGGGGAGCTAAGCTGATCCCACAGGGCAACCACAGTAGAGATCACTGTGAACACAGGGTACCTCTGAATACTACCCGTGTTTCGGATTTCATGGATATATTCAGAAATATTAATGTAGCATAATTGGAGGCTAATATTGCACCCGCAAGCCAGGCGGAGGAAAGAAGTGACCCCCCCACCCCCCACCTTCCCACCCCCGCTGCCCTCCTACACATGTCAAGGTTGATTTTTAACTGTTGGTGCTTTGCAAAACATCGCAGAATCCATGCATCTTGCTTGAAACACCCCGGGCTGCATTCTCAGCTGTAGATGTAAGCAAACACGAAGACGAGGGAAATAACTTTCAGAGTTTCACTTTTCTCTCATTTGTTTTTCCTCCCATTGGGTTTAAAATATGGCCTGACATGAGAGAGTTGTCTCTAAGGTAAGATCTGAGACGTTGAAAAAGATGCAGGCCCCAAGAGGGGTAGAGGAACAGGGGAGAGCTGATTCCATCTCATGAAAACTAGAAAAGTTTTACTCGAGTTCCCCGAGTGCCACGTGATCGCTGCCCTGGGCACGTGCTAGGCCATGTTTTTACTTTTGTTTTCAGGGTACAGCTTTCTCTGACTCTGAAGGGACAGACATCACAGGATGGGGGGTGGGGTGGGAGGGGGAGTTCCTCTGTCTGCTAGACAGTGGGCGTGGGTGTGCCTTTGCAGAAAGCCTGTAGCCTGTGTCTGGATTATTATTATTATATATTTTTGGTATGTAAACCTGGGTTTGTTTATTAACTGGAAAGGGAAAGGGTGTTTTTTCTTAATGTGGGTTCATTGAGCTCGCATGGATATGGAGTCATGAATTAGCCCCGTGCTGGAGGGCCCTACTTTCTAAGATGTCTTACATTGGAATTGTGAAGAAACATATTCTTTTTACCCTGGGTAACTTTGGATAATTCATTTTTCCCTCCTGCTGCCTGTTTTCCCTGGCTTTTGTTCATTGACAGTGGTGCACATGAGTCTCTGAGAAGCAAGCTTTCCAGGTCTCGGGTGATGCCCCAAGAGGTCTTGTTCAGAGCAGAAAGCATGTCACAGAACTTGGAAACACATGTTAATAATCATGAGAGTTTCTTGGCTAGCTGAAATCTACTGGCAAGTCGAACCCTGGCCTGCCTTTGCCTCTGAAGTGAGTTGTACAAAACCCTGAGAAAAGGGGTTCTCACTGGCCTGAAGCATCCAGAAGGTGAAGTGAGCCTTCCGTTATGCATGTGCAATGGGTCTTAGCAGCCCCAAATAGATAGGATGCCAAGAAAGCACAAGTTTCTTTTTAAAGGGGCTTATTAGCCAAGTGGAAATAAATTCCTAGGTAATTGTGACACCTGTGACTTTGGTTTAGTAGTGAATTACGTATATTTATAAGCTATTTATAATTATGTGTTATTAATTTGTGGGGCTATTTGGATACGGAGGAGGTGAAACTGGAAGTTGATGGTTGTCTCTTAAGCAGGCATGATTTACTCCGTTCTGCCAGCAGAGGGCGCCCTCCTTAAACTAATAAAGAGCAGAAAGCTTCTGCTCACACTTGGAGTTAATGTCCTTAATAGAGCCTCCGTGGTAGGGGATTGTACATATAGTGAGGAGTTTGTTTGAAACAACCTGTCCATGGCTATTCGGGACCTTTTCTGGTATATACTGTTTAACGGTAGATACTTTTGTTCTGAGACAAAATAGACTGTCAGATTTACAGTTTAATCGTCGCACAGACAGGTATTTGTAAGAAGCCAATGTCTGATGTTTCTTCCAGAGAAACTCTTTTGAGATCAGGGCAATGCATGAAAATAAGAAGGACCTTTGTTTTTCTTAAGCTAAAAGAAGAAAACAAGAAAGCCAGAGTTTTGTTATAGGTGTGAGGGTTTGTTTTTGCTTTTTGGTTTTTAGTTTTTCTTCAGAGTGGCCTAAAAGAAAGTAAATTCAGCTTGTTAGTTTCGACTTTCCATGACCAAGGAAAGCCAAGACTAGGGGCAGTGGGCTGAGAATGGAATTTAGGACCAAAAGTTTTTGGGGGCTTTGTGATTTTTTTTCCGTTAATGGTTCAAAAGAAGTGGGGGCTTCTGGGCAGATGCCATGGGGACGTTTCCTAGGAAAAGACTTGATTTCTGTCCACCCAGCAACCCTAAACCCAGTTAGCTGCAACTTTCTCAAATTACAGACTAGAATCCCAGAGAAGGGAAAGCGCGTCCTTCTCTGTCCCTTTGTCACACCCAGCCAGCACTTAACCCAGTGCAGACACACCAGTTAACCCAGTGCAGACACACCTCTTAGATACTCCAGATTAGAAAGTCCTAGGGCTATTTGAAGGTGAGCTGAAGTTGACTCCTTAAAGATCTGGGCTTGCTTGAAGGATGCCCTCCCGGGGCTGCTAGCCTGCGTGTGATGCGCTATGTGAAGGGCTTTCCTGTTAACACCTGCGGGGCTGACTGTGCCAGTGCGTGGGAGGAGGAGGACACGAGAGAGAGGCACCCTGTCCTGAGCTGTTCCGAGAGGTTCAGGCCTTCACAAACGCGGCTTTGATTCTATTTTTTGATGAACTAGGTGGATTACTTCCTGTGCTGCTTCACTGCGGCCCACTTGAGTCCCCGGAGCGGGGGCTGCCAGCGCGTTACAGGCACCATGGCCACCAGGGAGGACTATTTTCAGCACCCCCTTACAATGCCCTTCTCATTTCCCGGACGAAAATGAGCAAGTTAGTCTTGCCTCGGCCACTTGTCAGCCTGATGACAACTTTGACTTTGACTTGGGTGCCCCTCCCCCTCCCAAAATCCCTAGCTCAGCAAATATTTGAACCTGCCCGAGTTAATCATGAAGCCTCGATCTTTATCTGAGCGAGACGTGCGAGCGCCCGCCGGGGCTCCTTTCTTCCCCGGTGCAGTAGCTCGACCCAGGGGGCTCTTCTCGCGGAGCCGGGGACTTGCTGCCGGGGCGGGGCGTGGGGCGGAGGGACCCGCTGCAGCCTAGCCCCGGGGAGCCGGCAGCCGGGCTGAGAGTCGCGCGCCCCCGCCTTGCGCGCTCTCCTCCAGCTAGGTTCTTTACTGCCGGTACCGGGCGGGCGGGAGAACCTCAGGGGCTGGGACCACTTGGTAGAAGAACAGCTTCTTTGAATTTTTTTTTTTTTTTTTCTCTGTGGGATACTGGCAGTTCAAAGCGAAACCGTTGAAATGCATAACCTGCAAAGTAAGTCTTTTTTTTTTTTCTTTCATTTATGCACTTCTCTGCACCGGGCTCTTTATCTGCAAGGCGTCCTCTCTAGTTTGGCTGGGCGGGCGGGGGTGTGTGTGTGTGTGTGTGTGTGTGAGCGCTGGAAGTGTGTGCGCCTGGGTGAGTGCTGCCTGGGGAGAGCAGATGGGCGATTAGGGAGACACTCCCTTCTGTCCTCCAGGGGGGGACACTGCGGAGAAGAGATGGGGTTTAGTTTGGAGTTTAGAAAGTACTGGGCAGGAAGTTGGGGCCAAGCCAGGGCTTGCAGGGACCGTGGAAAATCACCTGTCTCCCAGACCTGCTCTTTGGGTTCCCTTGCCACATGGGCAGCAGCAGTCTACAGCTAGGCTGATTTTACTGAGTGCCGTACATAAGTCCCCTGTGGGCTAACCCTTGGGCCTTACTGCCCAGACAACCTGTCTCTTTACTTTTGGGAGAAGACTCAACGTTTTAAATTAAACTACTTTTTTAAAAATTTATCTTATCTAAGGACACACTTCTCTACCATTTTTATTTGACGTTGAGTTTAGACTTATTTAAACTTTGGGTTTCTAATCTACCGGCAAATAGAGAAGTATGAGGTGGAAGGGGACAGGTTGAGTCTCCAATAATACAGAAATGCGGTAGAGAAGGGACGCCAGTGGACAGCATCCAGAGAACGGAATGCCCTGCTCCACTTTTAATGCTGTGCGATTCCAATTGGGATAGAAATGTAAAGTGCTCCCCCACCCCCGTGTTGTGTAAATCCTTCCCTAGGTGCACAACATTCACAGCCACAAAGCCCACTCTTTAAAAGGAAGCCACATTTACATTGCAGCATTACCCCAACCATCCATGTAAATGTCAAGAGGTTCTGGCTCCCAGGGGCAACGTATATCAAGCTCCAGTCTTGGTGACAGAATTGCATGCAGAATGATTTAAAGAGCCAAAATGAATCATTACATTTGTAGGGAAATTGATTTCTTTATATTGAACACTACTAAGAAGGAATATTTGTCCGACCGCCCCCCCCCATCCCTCAGTAGGGCTCTGAGCTAAAGAGAGAAGTGGGGGGGGGGGCACAGAGAGAGAGAGAGAGATTACATCACCTTCCTTAAAGCAGCTAGCAATGAGATGGGTTCCTGAGTGAGACACTTGGCAGAGAGCACCTGTACTCTGCGTTCTGATATACTGCCTTTTTTTTTTTTTCAGAAGCATCCTCTTGCCCAGTGTCTTAGGCAGTAACATTGAAACTCACCACTATTGAGCATATGCTTAGCATTTCTACAAATAATAGACAGCTTCATTCCTGTGCTGAATTTTCATGATTATTCTATAAAGTCTTGTTTTGACCTTGGGATATCTGATAGAGGCATTTTGCCTAAGTACTGTCTTTAAGCCTCTCTCTCTCTCTCTCTCTCTCTCTCTCTCTCTCTCTCTCTCTCTCTAATGTGGTGCGTCTATGGCAGTGTTTAAAATCCAAGCTCTCAGTGAATTGTGGAAGACTGGATTTAAATATCCAGAGTGCTCGGATCTTTTCTGCTTCTAATATATGCGTGATATCTAAGGGCTGTAATAGAGACCTTAGGGATATTTTGGTGCCTTTGTAAGATTTTTTTTTTTTTTTTATACCAAGGAATAGCCAGGCTATCTCTAAACCCAGATGCACGAAGGGGACGGAGCTGGAAGCTGCAGTTTATCAGCTCTCGTCAATCTGCCCACGGTGGAATGTACCATGCTGCAGAGTAATAAAGAGAGACTTAGAGAGCACAGGGCTGGGAGAGAGCAGGCAAATTAAACACCTTAAATGGTGAGCACGGAGATGCCGGAGCGGAGCAGAGCAGAGCCGGCGTGACATGTAGGCTCTCAGAGAGAGGCTGGGGCCGTGTGAAGCTGGCATCCAGGAGAACTGACGAAGCAGGAGTGGTCTGGTGACATTTTTCTGACTTGATTGGCTGGGGTGTGTGATGTAATAGGTTACAGTGCGGGCCGTATAGGTTTTAAAATGAATTCCAAGACACCATTACAAAGAAAGCCGGACTCTTTTCTTATAACCGAGCAAAGCCAAGGAAACTGTCGCACACATGTACACCACGGTTTGGACTATGGAAGACCTGGACTTAGAGTGTGCCAAGACAGATATAAACTGTGGCACAGACTTGGTGTTTTATATAGAAATGGATCCACCAGGTAAAACTGCAGTATTAACGGAGAGAGCTAGATAATTCTGTGACTTTAATTTTTTTTTTTTTTCTTTTTGAAAGCTGCTGTAACAGATCCTCTTGAGGTTGCTATTTTTACTGATGTGTTTCACGGTTTAAAATTAGTTTGATTAGAACTTTAAAATTAAATAGACTCTTTGCCTGCCTGTAGCAGCAAGCAGCCCAGGCTGTGTCTGATAAATGCTGGTTCTTGCTGAATGCATGGGAACTGGTTTCTACTTTTTCTGTCCGCTGCTGTCTTTTGTTAATTGTGATCCTTGGCAAGTTGGGCTATATTGTTGTATTTTGTTCCTTTCATTAAGAGGACGTGTCCTTTGTGAGGCTTTTCTCTGCTGGCTCTGGGCTCTGTGGTACTTTGATGACACCGGGTGCTTCAGAAAGCATGTGAGATGTAGCAGTGACTCAAACTGGTTTCTGATGATCCGAGACTCTCTCATAAATCAGATGTGGGGACTTTCTCGCTCTCTCTCTCTCTCTCTCATGCTGAGATACTACAATGGGAAAAGAAGTTGTCTTTCCTCGCCTTTGTAAAATAGTCTTACTAGACACCTGGAATCTTCCCGGGGCATAAATTCAAGCAGTTACAGTGCTTTCAAAGTTAATGGTTTTGGATTTAGCTAAAAATCTTAGGCTCATTGGTTGTTCCCTCTGGGGTCAGCCCTTCCTACCACGAGGGAACTCAGAGACGCCGAGGGGCTTCTTGCCACCCTGTGGGTGCTGATTTGACACTGAAGAAGGGGATAGGGTTTTTAACCGGATCTGGCATCTAAAGCCCAGCGTCCCCCAGCAGAAGAGTAACATGGAGACTAAGGAGATTTAGGTCACAGATGAGGTTCTTAAAGTGGCTTTGGCAGAGCTGTGCCTGAAGTATCAACATAGAAAAACCCAGTTCTTAAAGCATGCTTGCTGCAAATGAGGGCTGCTTTAAATGTGACTGCTGTGTTCAGGCAGGGCACAGCAACCAAATTTGCCTTTCGTAATTAAGGGAGAGGAATGAAAGCCCAGCTCCTGTTATTTCTGCTTCTCAGATGTTCCTGGTTTCTTACTTTAGACGGAGCTGCTAGGGTGCACAACTTTAGTGCAGATAAAATCTAGAAGTAGAGAATGTCGACTCTGGATTTGCTATGAAATTTTCTCCCACAGCCAGCCCCATGTATTTCCTAATCTCTAGGTTGGTCTGTCTGTCTGTGTCATCTCTGCACCCCTACCCCTGTCATGCACTACTACTTTTTCCTTTCCAGTTTTAGTTTTAAGTCATATTCTGAGATTTCCTTCAAAGACTAGTGTCTTCCATGGCACATGAAATTATGAATTCCTGGTATCCGTTCCCACCCCTCCCCTTTCCCCCTCCATTGTAAATGTTTTTAGTAAATTCAATTGCCTTTTAACTGAAAATTGAATTGAATTTTTATATATTTTAACTAAAATAGGATTATACCACTCACCCCCTACCCCTTACTTTTTGTTTGTTTGTTTGTTTTTATAATGAAAAGATGCAAGTCTAATTTTAAATGTACACTTGGGAGTTCGGATTACAACTTTTTTTGGTCTCCTCTTTTGCCTGCAGCACTGCCCCCCAAACCACCCAAGCCCACTACTGTAGCCAACAACAGCATGAACAACAATATGTCCTTGCAGGATGCTGAATGGTACTGGGGAGACATCTCAAGGTAAGGCCACAGAGCCTCTCCTTCTCACCGGCTGCAGGGAGGTTTCGAGTAAGAGCAGAGAGCACTGGCTTGCTCAGTGCCGTTTTTAGGATGTCATCCAACATAAGCATGAAGCATACTTGGGTCTCTTCCAAAGATGACAAGAAAAGTCACCGAGCACTGGAGCACTGTGGGTGCTGGGTGACATAGGACATTGAATACCCAGGAAGCTTCCCTGTTGCCAGAGGTGCCAGAGAAGGTCGGGGTAACAGGGCACTGTCTGCTTTCTCTCTAATGGGCAGGGCTTCGGGAATAAAGGGGTTTGCTCCTTTAGCTCTTAGAGTGGTTAGTGAGGGAGCTGCTAGAACCCCCCCCTTTTTTTTTGTGGATCCTGGTTTTCTGTGCTGATTTGAAAGTAACTGGTGTGTATGTGTGTGTGTGTGTGTGTGTATATATATCCAACAATTTTTGTATTATAGTCACCAATAGTGTAAATGTGTGTGTGTGTGTGTGTGTATGTGTGTGTATGTATATATATATATATATATATATATATATATGTGTGTGTGTGTGTGTGTGTGTGTATGTGTATATATATATATATATATATATATATATATATATATATATATACATACACACACATAAGTGTATGTAATGTATAGTGCACTTATTTTCTGTGGGATGAATTTGTAGCACTTTTGTATAAGCAAAGAAGGAACTATTAGTGTTCTTTGAAAATGTACAATACCAACATGTAAAATCTAAAGGACCGCAGAATGTAAAGACAAGGAACCTTTGGATTTTCTGCTCAGTGTCCTAAAGAATAGTGTCTCTTAAGACTAAGGATCTATCCCAGTGGTAAATCAATCCCCAGTGCAGAAGAAGGGAAGCTCTGTGTGTGTGTGTGTGTGTGTGTGTGTGTGTGTGTGTGTGTGTCTTTGTAAGTGTGTGGTTACTCAAAGTTGAAAAGTAAGTATGGTCTTATACTGTGTTCATTTTAGGGAAGAAGTGAATGAAAAACTCCGAGACACTGCTGATGGGACCTTTTTGGTACGAGACGCATCTACTAAAATGCACGGCGATTACACTCTTACACTAAGGTGAGCCAGGAAGTCAGCTGTAATTGCGATGTCTCAGTTGTCATGAAAACATTTCTTCATTAGATTGCCTATTTTTCCTCCTTAAATTAGCATATAAAGTAATGGGTTTCACTATAGGATTTTTTTTCAAACATCTTCGATTCGTCCCTTTCTCCTACTGCCTTCTCCTCCCCATCCTGAGAGCCCTCCTTCTGCATCAGAAAATGTTAATAATCATTATTTTTGTATTGTATTTACAGGAAAGGAGGAAATAACAAATTAATCAAAATCTTTCACCGTGATGGAAAATATGGCTTCTCTGATCCATTAACCTTCAACTCTGTGGTTGAGTTAATAAACCACTACCGGAATGAGTCTTTAGCTCAGTACAACCCCAAGCTGGATGTGAAGTTGCTCTACCCAGTGTCCAAATACCAGCAGGTAATTCACACAGAGCTCCTCCCGCTGCAGTAACAAGGGGGCCAGAGACTCTTCAGCATAGGAAATGATCTGAAATTGGGTTTTGACAAACTTTACACCCTGACCAGAATTTTATAATAGCTAAATCAGATACCATATTGACTATGCCATTAGGGATTGTTATTTGAGTAAATAGCTTATCAACTGAATTCTTTTTTTCCCTGCTTGTATATTCTTCCAGGATCAAGTTGTCAAAGAAGATAATATTGAAGCTGTAGGGAAAAAATTACATGAATATAATACTCAATTTCAAGAAAAAAGTCGGGAATATGATAGATTATATGAGGAGTACACCCGTACTTCCCAGGTGAGTTTAAGATATTTTGGACTAACACATACTATACTCAGATTCAAAGGAAGAATCAAGTGTCTCTAACCCTTTTCAGCTTAACCCATGCTTATAAAGTCCTACATTAAGCTTGCTTCTAACTCGCAGTGTTACTATTATGAGCTTCCAGTTGATGGAACGTTAATTTCCGACTGGTTACTTCTGCCTAGGCTAGACATTGATAATAACTGCTAATGTCAGTTTGTCCAAGCTCTAGAATGGAAAGTTCAGACCCATCCCTCCTGCTGTGAGGAGAAATGGCCGTGTTGATTATCAGAGAAAGCAGCATGGGTGTCATAAAATAAAATGGCTTTTTCAAAGACTGACCGGCTTGTACTTACATACTTAGGAACACACACACACACATGCATGCATGCACTCGTTCATTCACACAACATGAATTTGAAGGAACAAGGAGTGGTATGTGAGATGGTTGAAAGGGAAGGAGGAAATAATGTAATTATGTTATAATCTCAAAAAAAAAAAGAAAACATAATTTTAAAAAGTGAAAGACAGATAATTCTCTGTCAGGAACATCTGTTTCTTGATCATTTGACGAGAGTTGGTGAATTCATGACCAGCCCTGCTAACATACACAGCCCTTGCCTATCTCCTGCTCCTGAATCCTGAAGATGCACAGTGTAGGCATCTCCCCGCCCCCTTGCTCCTGTTGTCTAAGCCATACCGTACAGCTATTTACGTAGCACTGATGTTGTCTCATGCTCAAGCCATTTAGAGGTGATTTGGAGTCGATGAGAAAATTGCTCAGGCTCTGTGTGGCCATTACATCACTTCAATAAGAGACTTAAGCATCTGGCTTGTTAGTGGCCAAGAGGGCTGCTGGTACCCATGGATGACTGTGCTGACTGGCAGCTCATTTGCGTTGCATCGCTAGCTAGCTTGTCTCTTATAGTAAAGAAGTCGTTCTCTGAAAGCGATGACATTGCCTGATGAAACTTGTGTTGCAGGAAATCCAAATGAAAAGAACGGCTATCGAAGCATTTAATGAAACCATAAAAATATTTGAAGAACAATGCCAAACCCAGGAGCGGTACAGCAAAGAATACATAGAGAAGTTTAAACGCGAAGGCAACGAGAAAGAAATTCAAAGGTAGATGAACCTCAAGAGGCTCCCGTTATCCTTGTGACAGAAAGTGGCAAAAATCGTTTAAGATTGGTCGCAGTGAAGATCTCCCTTCCTGTAATTTGAGCAACTTTCGAATGAAATTAACAAAACCCCCTTTACTCTGGGGACCTTGTATGGTGTACGTAGGTGCTTACTGGTCTGTTTTTCCTGCCTGCAGGATTATGCATAACCATGATAAGCTGAAGTCGCGTATCAGTGAGATCATTGACAGTAGGAGGAGGTTGGAAGAAGACTTGAAGAAGCAGGCAGCTGAGTACCGAGAGATCGACAAACGCATGAACAGTATTAAGCCGGACCTCATCCAGTTGAGAAAGACAAGAGACCAATACTTGATGTAAGTGTCGGAGGTAGAACCCGAAGACTTGGCAGTGGCTAAATTCAAGGAGGGAGTCTCAATGTCCTTCGTTTGTAAAACTCTTTCAGGTGGCTGACGCAGAAAGGTGTGCGGCAGAAGAAGCTGAACGAGTGGCTGGGGAATGAAAATACCGAAGAGTAAGTACCTACTGAGGAGGCTTTTTTGGGGGGTGGCGGGGACTGGGCAGTGGGAGTTTTGTCAACAGATTTTTCAGTGACTTTGGTACAAATCCCAAGCCAAAAAAAAAATGTATAAAGGTAGTGGCAGGGTCCAGAGCTTCACCCAGGGAGAGTTGAGCCCAGGAGGGTTGGGTTTTTTGGGTTTTTGTTTGTATTTTAACCCACAGTTGTGTAAATTGACCCTGTGTGTCCGTAATGATGTCCCCGAACATCAGGAAAAAAATCCCCACATATTTTTGGAACAATGAGAGAAAACCAACAATTACGTTTAGTGTATTTTGAGGGTTAAGTATATGTTTAGTTTGAATTATTTTCAAACTGGCAGTCTTCTTAATACCGTCCCTGCCCTCGGCCCAGGTTACTGAACTCCAGGTGGAGATAGTAATAACTTTCTGCCAGCCATTCACCCTGGGGGTTGGTGAGAAGGCCAAACAAAAAGAGAACTCGGAGAGAAAGGCTGAGTCACCTTATCCGACTTGCTGGGAAGGAGACCCGGGGGCAGGCTGGGTTCCCACACTCTTGAGTCACAAGCCTTCCCTTCTGCCCATGCAGTCAATACTCCCTGGTAGAAGATGATGAGGATTTGCCCCACCATGACGAGAAGACGTGGAATGTCGGGAGCAGCAACCGAAACAAAGCGGAGAACCTATTGCGAGGGAAGCGAGACGGCACTTTCCTTGTCCGGGAGAGCAGTAAGCAGGGCTGCTATGCCTGCTCCGTAGTGTAAGTAGCCCAGGGCAACTTGTGTTTCAGTTGTTTATTCCTCCGCGATGGGAATTTGAAAAAAAAAAAAAAAAAAAAAAAAAAAACGTTCTAACCTTGAAGAAGTATGGTTAGTCCAGGCAGATGAATCTGTTAAGAACATCTAACAGAGAGACAGACACCTGCTGCCATTTAGTAGGACAGCTGGGACAAGTGAAATGGCTGTCCCTGCCCCTCTACAAGTCAGTATAGCTAGAATGCATAGTCTGTTTTGTGAGAGCACCACCTGAAATAGATAAAGCAAGCACTCCTTCAGGGACGACCAAAACAAGAGCGAAGACTCCATTTCGGTCATCAGACATACACCCCAAAGTGGGCACATGTCTATCTTGTGGTCTAGTTTCTTTTTACATCTTAATACTTTGGAGGAGTACTTTGAAAAGTAAACTGGGAAGCCAAGCATGGTGTCTGTAATCCTAGCACTCAGAGGCGTAGGCAAGAGGATGGTGAGTGGTTGAGGCCAGCATAGGCTTCAACATGGAGACCCCGAGTCAACTGAAAGGACAATGCAAGGAAGGTTTGGAGTCATGAGCATATTAGGGGCAAGAAAATAACTGTCCTCTTGTATGCATGGACACCAAAAGAACCTTCTACAACCCACCACCGATTCATTTATGAACTATCTCTTTAAGAAAGACAGAGGGAGAGCTTTTGAGTTAGGATGAGAGGATAGCAGAATGCAGAATACACACCAAGATGGAGAGCCTAAGAGACCTCTTGATTAGAACTGACCACTTGATTAGAACAGCACCAGAGAGGTTGGAAACTCATTTGTCACATGCTTATTACATGGCACATCCAGCCCCACATATAACAAACATGTCTCATAGGAACCCTACTCCATACATACATGTTATACCTCTCCTTGTGTTAAACCATTTAAAGTCCAGTGAAGCAGGCTCAAATGGTTAGTCCTGGTGTATGTTGCAAAGGGCACTCATAGTTTACTCTGGCTTTGGGGCTTTGGTTCCCCAGGAGGGAAACAGACCCATCCACTGTGCCCCTCCACGAGGTCGGCTTTGTTTAAAAATACCCTGCAGCATTCCAGATCATCTGAGAACCACTGAAAAAGACTTTTTTGTTCCCTTCCCCTTTCCAGGGTAGACGGCGAAGTCAAGCATTGCGTCATTAACAAGACTGCCACCGGCTATGGCTTTGCCGAGCCCTACAACCTGTACAGCTCCCTGAAGGAGCTGGTGCTACATTATCAACACACCTCCCTCGTGCAGCACAATGACTCCCTCAATGTCACACTAGCATACCCAGTATATGCACAACAGAGGCGATGAAGCGCTGCCCTCGGATCCAGTTCCTCACCTTCAAGCCACCCAAGGCCTCTGAGAAGCAAAGGGCTCCTCTCCAGCCCGACCTGTGAACTGAGCTGCAGAAATGAAGCCGGCTGTCTGCACATGGGACTAGAGCTTTCTTGGACAAAAAGAAGTCGGGGAAGACACGCAGCCTCGGACTGTTGGATGACCAGACGTTTCTAACCTTATCCTCTTTCTTTCTTTCTTTCTTTCTTTCTTTCTTTCTTTCTTTCTTTCTTTCTTTCTTTCTTTCTTTCTTTCTTTCTAATTTAAAGCCACAACACACAACCAACACACAGAGAGAAAGAAATGCAAAAATCTCTCCGTGCAGGGACAAAGAGGCCTTTAACCATGGTGCTTGTTAACGCTTTCTGAAGCTTTACCAGCTACAAGTTGGGACTTTGGAGACCAGAAGGTAGACAGGGCCGAAGAGCCTGCGCCTGGGGCCGCTTGGTCCAGCCTGGTGTAGCCTGGGTGTCGCTGGGTGTGGTGAACCCAGACACATCACACTGTGGATTATTTCCTTTTTAAAAGAGCGAATGATATGTATCAGAGAGCCGCGTCTGCTCACGCAGGACACTTTGAGAGAACATTGATGCAGTCTGTTCGGAGGAAAAATGAAACACCAGAAAACGTTTTTGTTTAAACTTATCAAGTCAGCAACCAACAACCCACCAACAGAAAAAAGAGTGTGGAGAAGGAGACTTACAGTGACATTCAGTATATAAAATATGTACATAATATTGGGTGACTAACTATCAAATAGATGGATTTGTATCAATACCAAATAGCTTCTGTTTTGTTTTGCTGAAGGCTATAAACGTGCAGCGCTATGCAATTCTTAATTTTTATTATGTTGTTACCCGTTTCAAATACACCTTTGGAATAAGCTTCCCTTACCCCAGTTTTTGTTGCTTGAAAATATTGTCCCTGATTTTTGTTAATATTTGTTTTTGTCATTTTTACTTTTTTTTTTTAAAGAAGTGTACAGGATGCCAGAAAGGAGAATGGCTTAAGAATTAAAACTATGAAATATTTTACAGTTTTTCTTGTACAGAATACTTGGCTGTTAGCCCAAGGTTAAAAAGTTCATAACAGATTTTTTTTTTTTTGGACTAAATGTTGGGCAGGGCCCTGATAAGCTTCAAAGCTGCTTTATTCAATAAAAAGAGAAAAAGAAAATGATATATGATATGACAAAGTATTGCTGAGTCCAACAGTGTTAAGACTCTTGAAATACGGTACCTGGCAATGTTTGTTTCCTAATGAATTGTGAACTTCTTGAATCTGGAGGGAGGGGGAGGCAGTCATGGGTTGTAACAGGCGGGGTAAGGGGAGGGGGGGAAGTAAGGTGGTGTGCACTTTCTAGGGATCCCAGAGAAGGGAGGAGCCAGGCTGTTTGTCTCCTGTCTTTCCCCATCTGAGTTTGGTAGTCATTAGCAATTAACAGCAACTCCAGACCTAATGTTGTAACTCCATCCCAGCACAGTTGGCCAGCATCTCCGTTGTCATGAAGTGCTGAGTTTGTTCTGGGGTTCCTGGAATGTGCCCTCTTTCGTTGTTGTAACACACTGGTCTCAAGGTTGAATCCCTGCATTTAGAAAATGTGTTCTTTTCTCTTTGTAGCATTGGACTAGTCACAGCAGTCAGCCAGTCACCATTCATTTTGGCTAAATCATGGTCTGAAAAAACAGCATCTAGTTGGATGCTTGATATTTTTCCAGCTCTCTGTTCAGAGTTCAGTTTAGAATGGAAGGCAAGTAGACCCAAGTGGGTGGTCACTGTGCTTTGTGGAGATTGTTAAGTGCAAACATTTAACAGTTCGGACAGGTCTTCTCATTAGCGTGATTGTGCATGTTGCATACATCACGGTGTGCAAAGGGAGCAGTTGGTGACATCTTTAATTCAGGACAAAAGTTCGAGTTTCCCACCCTAGTGTATATGTGTCAAAGCTGGTGAGTTCATGGGGAATTGCCATGTGCTGTGATGGGTAGAGGTTGATGGTAGTCCCTGTCGCAGCCCAGGTAGATTCATGAGCCATCATCAGTTTCTCTTTCTCAATATCAGACACACCTGCAGCTTTATAGCTCTTCCCTTATTTGGGGGGGGGAAGGGGTCTTGTAATGTTGCTCTTGTTTTGATCTTGGAATTTGCAGTCCAGTGTCTGGGTTAATGGTCTGTAGAATGTGTTTTTCTTCCTATGAAGCCACTGCTCATTTTCAAGAGCAAAAGTCAGTCAACCAGACTGTCAGCCCACAAACTTGACCCGACCACCTCCTGACTGCCAGGAAATTGATTCCCCGGGTTGACTCTGGGCTTTGCAACCTCCAGCGGTAGCATTCCGCCACACCACATACAACTGAAGAGTTAATACTTATTTGTAAGCTAGGTTTGTGGTTGGCTTCTGCTCTCTTCTTCCTTTCTCTCTTTCCTTTTTCTTTTTGTAGCACATCATGTATGCTATCAGATACAAATAACTTTAATTTTTAAAAAGGATCTGAGATTGCTTCGTGACAAGTTCTGTTAAGTGGTTTTTTTTTGTTTTGTTTTGTTTTGTTTTGTTTTGTTTTGTTTTTTTCCTTCAACACTCTCTGCAAGATAACTTGCAACTTAGGCAGTTGCCTGAATTTCTCATCTCACTGACGTGAGTACAATAGAGCTTTCATGTGTCAGAAGGCAGGAGTCATTGAGTTATAGCACACCTGTCCTACTGAATGCCCTTTTGGTGACAGGTTAGCATGCTCACCAACTCTGTCCTTGGAGAGGTTTGACCATTAAGGTTCTGTGGATTCCATCCAAGCCATCTTCTAGTAACACCGAGTGGCTCATGAATGCAGATAGATACAGCATAGCTGGGATGTGAGCATGCCCACTCAGGTTTTCTCACCAACTGTCCCATTCTAGAGACAGCCAGACACTAAGCTAGACTATAGAAGTGGGAGGGTTGGGACCTTGTGTTCCACACCAGAGTGATCATAGCCATGGGATAAGGCAGCAAGCATATTTTGCAACATTTGACAACTTCACAGCCCTGGATATATGTATATATGTATAATGTGCATGGACTGTTTCCAATACACCTTTCAGCCACGCAGATCCACAGTCAAGTTCAAGTACATAACAAGCAGATGTCCAGTACAGGTCTTGTATATGTGTGTGTGTGTGTGTGTGTATGTGTGTGTGTGTTCCTGTATTTCTTTGCTATTGCTTTGTTTTGTCTTATAAAGTACAATTTGTCCACAAGTGAAGTGAGAAGTCCGTCATTTGATACTTTCCTCTTTTTAGAAGCTCTTCCCTTTCAGGGAGCAGCCTGGATGATTTGCTTACCTGATGGATCCCTGTTCTCAGTGTTGTCAAGTCAGAGTGTGTTTCTGTGAGCTGTCATTGTGGGGAACCAATCGCTTTGTCGTATATCTGATTATGAACTATAACTTGTTTGGGAAGTCCTACTGATGTTCTTTATTGGGAGAAAGTTCTTGCAGGTTTTCTCAACTGTGCTTTCGCAATGCATGGTATCCAAGTCAGTTGGAAAGTGGGTTTTGTTGTCTGTTCGAATTTAGGGTCATTTAAGAAAGGGGCAGTTAAGAAGCACAATGCCTCCCATGGGACAACATTCCAAAATGCCAAATTCTTCTCTTTCTTACAACAATCTATAATTATATAAAATAACTAGTACTGGGGGTAGGGAGAGGGTAGAATTGGCTCCATTGGAAAGACTCTCCTGCTTCATACCGAGCTTGTCGCCATGAGATAGCATTGGCTGCCCAGGATGCTGCTATTTAAGAAGAAAAAAAAATCAAAACAAACAAAAAAGCCCTCATTTATATGTGTGTATTTTTTAAAGCTACACTCTGTTCAATGTTTTTACAAATCTGTTTATATGACATTGATAAACTAAAGTTGGTCTTTTGACGAGAGGGAGGATGTCATGGTCGGTTGTAATTTTGCCTTTACAAGGTAACTGGGGTGGGAGGGGAGGGAGTGTGCCTCCTTGACATTTTGTTCAAGATATAGATTCAGTGAAGCTATGTATTGTTTTAAGTTGCTTAATGCATTGTATTAGGTCCTCAAACAGAATAAAGGTTGTTTTGAAACTTAAAAGTTTCCATTTGAAATTTTAGTGTTCACCGGAGATGTTTCTAAACTCCCACCAACCCGTTTGTTTTCACTATTTCGACTGTGTCTTATAAACTGAAGGTACGAATCAGTCACTTGAATGTGCTCAGTGCTATTTATAAGAAATAGCATCTTAATGCGTTGGTGGTAGAAAATAAATACCTCTAGGTGGTATCATTTCAAGGCATGTTCTTGCTATTCAAAATGTCTCATTTCCCTCCATCTTTCCTGTCCTCCACCCAACCTTGACAATCATCTACTAGTTCCTTTGGGTTTTTGATGGCTTCTGGTTTTGTCTCTTGTACACTGGCTTATTTAAACTCATGGTAAAATGAGGTGACCTCAGACTATAAACAGGGCCACTTAGTCCCCACATACCAGTGTGCCTTGCATCACCTAGTCAAGAAACAGCTCTTCCTGTGAAATGACTTCCCCAGCGACATTTCCTGCTGGTTGAATCTGCCACCACCATACTACTGTGTATGTATGATGTATGTAGGCCACACATAATATATGTAAGCACAATGAGGTTGCTAGAAAAGAAGACACTGCCAGGTGGTGGTGGCTCAGACCTTTAATCCCAGCCCTCTCAAGGCTGAGGGGGCCAGATCTCTGAGCTCAAAGCCAACTTGGTCTATAGAAGGAGTTCCAGTATACCCAGGGCTACAAAAGAAACCCTTTCTCAACAAAACAAAACAAAAACACCAAAAAACAAATGATTACCCAACCCAAAGAAACAGAAAAGAAGACATGAGCTAGGGTTATGAGTGAGAGGACCCACACGTCTATGCCAACAGTATCTGGTGTGTGGTAAGCAAGGCAATAGCTCTTGGGTATCACAACTCATTCCCTAGCTTTTATACCCTCTGGTCTCCCTGAGTGAGTCCCCACACTGTGATTGCTATGTAGATTTTCTCCTTCAGATGCGAGTGAAATCCTGTGCACTTAGCTCCCAGACAAGGCTCTGGTCCCACTGCAATCTTCTGAATGTCTACAGTCTCATGCAGCTTCTAACCCTCTGTTTTCTGAATACATCTTCTTTTGGGTTTCTAACCCTTTCATTGGCTGCTGAGTAATTCTGATTACTTAACTTTGCCTGTAAGCAGCACTATGCAGTATCTAGCAGCAGGGATAATTTTGTCATTATGTGAACATCATAGGGTGCATTTCCATACACCTACTGGCATAGCCTGTTATACTACACCTGGGCTGTGTGGCATGTACCTATGGGCTCCCAGGGCCCAAATGAATTAGTGAATATGAGAGTAGATCAAGCACAAGAGCAAATGGTAGAATCCAGACTTATAAACTAGCTATCTGGGGCTGCTGCTGGTGTAGCATTGCAAACTTTTACAGAGAACATTTTATAATTAGGAGTGTACTCCAAGATACATCAACTACATTGGCCAATGAGAACTGTTGATTGTCAGGTCTCAGGTACTGCCCATTGCTACTTTTTACACATGCTTGCACTGTAGGTTTGTCTGAATCAGCCTTTGCACATTTATATGATAAGTTGTGGCAGTGTCATAACCGTGTGTGACCCACACTATTCTTAGGGGAGCTGAAATATCACTATGTGACATATGGCTATAATCTTGTCAGGACTGGCCTCTGACATACCAAGTGACTGTTATCTACTAAACTCTTCCTATGCTTTATCCATACCAATCCCCCAACAATTATATGAGTTAGAAGATATCACCTCCATTCTATAGATAGAAAAACACTATCTATGCCTAGAAATGCCTATAAAAACTATAAATGCCTAGGTATAATATAACTTATTCAAGGTCTTACAACATGTTAGAACAGAGTAAGAAGAGCATCTCACTGAAAGCCAAGGCACACCCTTCAACCCCCTCCCAAGATAGAATCTAAAGACATTCCATGAAAAAAAAAATGCACAGAGCAGTTCAAAGAGGGGTCACCAGTAGTTCCTCCTGCTAAGGGCTGAACAATGTGACGTGGCTGATAGACAGAACATGGTGCCCAATGACGAAGGGCCTGAGAAAGCTTGCTCTTACTCAGAAGAACACATCAGCATCAGTTGGGACCTTGCTGACATTCCAACTCCCAGACCTCACGCCTCATTTGACAGAGTAGAGCTGTACCTCTGCTCCCACAAATTCTGCAGCCTCCCTTCATGGATACAAAGGGTTGAAAATGGCTGCTTTATGTCACCTCTTCAGAGTACTTCTAGTGTTTTAGCAAAGCATATTTCCATTAATGAGTGCTCAAAACGTTACTTCATGGCACAGACTCCAGATAGGTAAATTTAATTAGCAGTGGGAGGGACTATCTTCCTGGTGGCTCTAACCAACTGCAAGAACCTGGCTAACTCACGTAGCCATCCAGGCCTCCAGCTCCTCCTCTGGAAACAAAGTCTGAATCTAGAGGCTCGTGGGCCTCTGTAGGCTATATAGAGGGAATTGGGTGAACTGAAACATCTGCATCCCCCAACATCCCATTCACAATCTGGCCACAGTCACAGCCCACAAGCGTGACTCGTTACTGCAGGGCTGAGGTAGATCTGAATATCACTCAGTCTCTTGCACTGTCAGCAAGGTGGCTGAAGGACAGTATTGCAGAAACTGGAGTCTAGTAGTCTTGCAGACATCTTAAAAAGCTATCCTTCTAGGGAACCCAAACTGGCAACTGAGTTCTCTACAGTGTGCATGGAAATATATTTTCAAAATGACCTTTTGCCATCTCCTGACAATAGGAGGGATAGGAAGGAGGCGGCCTACAAAATCCTACTGGCCAGTGTTTCTCAGGCTTCCTAATGCCGTGACCCTTTAATACAGTTCTTCATGTTATAGTCACCCCTAATCATAACATTGTTTTTGTTGCTACTATATAACTGTAACTTTGCTATGGTTATTAATTGTAAATATCTGTATGCAGGAAGATCTTTGGTGACCATTTTGAAAGGGTCATTAAACCCACAAAGGGGTTACAACCCACAGGTTGAAAGTGACTGCTCTTGGGCAGCACAGGCAAGGAGAAGTATCATCTTTTACGACATGATTACTGAGCCCATTTTTTTCAAACAAGAAGTGGTTTCCTTGACCTGTTTCTGACCATCTCTAGAAATGATAATCTTGTGAAACATTTAGAATATATGTAATAGATTGTTTCCTATCCAAAGTTCAGATCTTCTCAAAAAAAAAAATCCCACTTTGTATCTTCTAGTTGGGTATCACTGTCATAAATCAGCTCAACAGAAAACCACTGAGATGCTTTCAAAGGGGCAGAGGGGAGGATAAATGAGAAGCCACCAACACAGGCTTGCTTATCTGCATTTGGCTCTCCAGAAGGAAATGAAGAAATTCCTTTCTCTCTATAGCATTCAATCATGGCAGTCTGAGCATGACCTCAGGCTTAACTTGTGAAAGAAAGAAAGAAAGAAAGAAAGAAAGAAAGAAAGAAAGAAAGAAAGAAAGAAAGAAAGAAAGAAAGAAAGAAGGAAGGAAGGAAGGAAGGAAGGAAGGAAGGAAGGAAGGAAGGAAGGAAAGAAAGAAAGAAAGAAAGAAAGAAAGAAAGAAAGAAAGAAAGAAAGAAAGAAAGAAAGAAAGAAAGGAAGGAAGGAAGGAAGGAAGCTCAAAGCTATACTTGCCTAGACACAGATAAAGATCTGGCCTATAATATAAAGACAGGACACTGGACCTCAGGACCACGACTCACCACGTTAAGGACAGAGTGCCACAAGAGCTTCATACATCACCAGGATGGCTCATTAAAATTATGGCTGTGACTGGAAAATACACCATCCGTTGTATGACCAGCCCACTGGAACCAATTTATTTATGGAGCATTCATTTCAGGGCTCGCTGATTTGCTCTCCAAGACCTCTCGAACAAAAAACTATGGAGAACTTTTATCACAATGGAGAAAATGTACTGGTCATTTCATCTCATGTTTACTGTCATCTACAGAGAAGCTGTGCCAAGTGGCTCATAGCTTTAAAGAGTTGCTAAAGGCCATGATTCGAGTTCAGAGAGCTGACATCCCACAGTTCAGCTCTAGGCTGGCCACTGTCCTGCCTACCCAGAGACATTTGCCAGGCCTTTCTTGGCTCTTTTACCTTGGCATATTACAAGTAAGCTCCTTCACCTCCTGTGGGCTTATGGGTTTAAGAGTTTGGTGGTGTTTATTATCCAGTCAACAGAACTTCATGGAGAGGGCTCCATCCAGTGATGATGAAAGAAAATGGTTGCCTTCAAAGAAGTTAGTCTTCTACTGAAAACTAAAATGTCTACATTCATGTGTTTCAAGATTTACAGTAGAAATAAGCAGTTAGTTTCAAGATGGCCCAGAGAGAAGCAAAGCTTTTCAGCTTTTTTTTAGAGGACATTTCCAATGTCACCCACTGAAGGAACATGGGCCTACAGACTCCTTGTGTTGGCTTTGCCCAGTCTATACTGTTAAGACACTTCCCTATGTCTCCCATTACCCTTCAAACAATGCCTTGTGTTTCAAATATTGTCAAAGGCACCATTTCCTTTGTGAGCATTGTAGTTCACATTTGAAGAGTAGCTTAGTTGGAGGTACTGTTTTAGAAGGCTGTGGAACATTTAGGAGTTTGAGCCTTACTGGAGGACACTGGCTCACTGGAGAGTGGGCTTTAATATTTTGTTTTCACCAGGTCCCATTTTTTAGTCCCCTCTCTGCTTCATGACTACAGATGTTATGTGACTAGCTGCCCCATGATCCTGCTTCCATGCTTTCGTAGCGTGATAGACTACATCTCATCAAACTATAAACCCCTTCTTTAAGTTGTATCTTGTCAATTATTTGGTCATAGCAACAAGAAAAGTAACTAATGCGGTGAACTTTCTCCTAGAAGCAGGCATCTCCATATGAGGCTCCCATGTTGCAGGGAGTTTGGATGGCTGACATCACACATCTCAGCTCCAGGCTGGCCACTGTCCTCCCTACCCAAGGACAGTTGCCAGGTCTTCATTGTCTCTTTTACCTTGGCATGTTAGAAGGGAGCTGCATCCAATTCCACATGTTTCTTTTATTCTGGAAGAGAAATCCTCAACCCCAGCTCCACAATAGAGGAGCATAAGTAATGTGAAACATGTACTCATGTACATATGACATAAGTAATGTGAAACATGTACTCATGTACATATGACATAAGTAATGTGAAACATGTACTCATGTACATATGACATAAGTAATGTGAAACATGTACTCATGTACATATGAAATAAGTAATGTGAAACATGTACTCATGTACATATGACATAAGTAATGTGAAACATGTACTCATGTACATATGACATAAGTAATGTGAAACATGTACTCATGTACATATGACATAAGTAATGTGAAACATGTACTCATGTACATATGACATAAGTAATGTGAAATAGGTACTCATGTACATATGACATAAGTAATGTGAAATATGTACATATGAAATAAGTAATGTGAAATATGTACTTATGTACATATGAAATAAGTAATGTGAAATATGTACTCATGTACATATGAAATAAGTAATGTGAAATATGTACTCATGTACATATGAAATAAGTAATGTGAAATATGTACTCATGTACATATGAAATAAGTAATGTGAAATATGTACTCATGTACATATGAAATAAGTAATATGAAATATGTACTCATGTACATATGAAATAAGTAATGTGAAATGTGTACTTATGTAATATGAAATAAGTAATATGAAATATGTACTCATGTACATATGAAATAAGTAATGTGAAATGTGTACTTATGTAATATGAAATAAGTAATATGAAATATGTACTCATGTACATATGAAATAAGTAATATGAAATATGTAATTATATACATATGAAATAAGTAATGTGAAATATGTACTTATGTACATATGAAATAAGTAATGTGAAATATGTACTCATGTACATATGAAATAAGTAATGTGAAATATGTACTCATGTACATATGAAATAAGTAATGTGAAATATGTACTTATGTACATATTTCATAGGATACATCTGAGTCCTTAGTATCTGGCAGAAGTTACAAGTCAAACACGATGCCACACAGAATACACCTAGCATATGAATGAGATCTCAGAAACAGATGCCAATAAATGTCTTCATTTTTAACATTCGCCTATCTAATAGAACTATTTTCCCCAGGGATATATCTCTCACTCTTCATTTACCGTATCTCTTACCAAAGGGTTGAATATATGGTAGGTCAATTAAAATGTATTTATTTGACTTTTAAGATATATGTATTATGTGAAATATTTATCTACATCTATAATATTTTTTTTGTATTGGATGTTAGCCATGCAGTCTTGAATTTCTCATAAGCCAACACACTAAAAATCACTGATCTATGCGTGGTTGGATGTCTATTAGTTATTCTGAAGAATACATTTAATTATGAAACATACGTATACAAGAAGATTTTTTAAATGCCTAACATACAATAGAGACAAAAAGAACAAATAAAAAGAGAGGGAAAAGCTATTGATAATAAAACGATAGAAAAAATTCCAATAATTGAAGGGAAATGTAGCCTCTATCAGCCAAGAAAAAGTAAAATAATAATAATAATAATAATAAGACCACATAACAGCTTCATAGAAGGTTCCTCCCATATACGGAACTTGTTAGCACATCAGGAGATAAACATTTCCCCTCCCCTGAGGAAGTCTGTCAAGATGTCTCTGTAAATGATAGTGATGCTTGAACAAACTTTTTGTTTTAACTTTTTTTTTTCCAGATAAATTCCCACTATGGTGCTTTCTTATCCAACTTCTCTCGAAGCCAGGTACAATTCTAGGAAGCTTTTGTGGCTGGGCTTGGAAGTCTGCTTGAGACTTTTCCTTCCCCAGCACTCTTTGGGCCACATTTGCCTTACCCTGCCTGAGAAAACCATTCTGCAAAGTATATAGAAAGAAAGAGCAGCAAAATCAGGGCCCTCTGCTTGAATGCTGTACTCTCATGGGTCAAAGGCTCAGTGGTAAATTTCATGCCAGTTGATGTTAGTTTTGTACATGTAAAAGTTGGTGCAACTTTTCTTCATGTTGTGGGGTCTGTGCTCCACACTTTCCCACTAGACATTAATGTGGCCTAAAACCCAACCTCATGTGTCATTATAGTTCATACTGGTGAAGGACTTTTTCTTAATTAAATCATTTTTACTTGGAAGACTCACTTTTAATCTGGATTCTTTGGGATTAAAAGATAAACCTTTAACCTACATCTTTTGAGGGAGGAAGATCTACCTTCAATATGTCTTCTGTTGGCAGCCTACATAAAGGACATGGAAGAATGAAGCTCCCTCTCTTTGCCTGCTTGGTCTCATACTCGCTAATAAGTCCATTCCTTCACTGGCATTAGACCTTACTTCTTAGGAATTCTAGTTTATAATGAAAGCCAAAGCCAGCCATGACATCCAGTTTTGTGTATTGAACAACTACTGGATTCTTGAACCTTCCATTCATAGGCAGCCATTTTTGGACTAATTGAACCACAGCCTGTAAAAACATCTTATTAGTCATATATATATATATGACTATCACATATAGTCATATATGATATATTCTATCACATATATCATATATGTCACATATATGCATAGAGAGAGAGAAAAGAGAGAGAGACAGGAGGGAGAGAGAGAGAGAGAGAGAGAGAGAGAGAGAGAGAGAGAGAGAGAGAGAGATTCATTCTATAAGTTCTATTACTATTACCCTGGCTAATATAGTGGCCATTGATGCCCAACCCACAGAACTGTTTTGAGGAGCCTGGATCAACTGTTTCTGGCTGTTATCAAGCTGTAGGCACACATGACTTGGAGAAACAAGTACATTTTTGTCTAGCTCTGGCAAAAGTCCAGATGTTGGCTAGGTACTACCACTGAGGTAGTAGAAATATAATTCTAATATATTTATATTAGATAATAGAAATATAATTTCTATGGCCACTTCATTCCCCCTCCACATTGTTCCTATTTTCACACATTGTCTGACCAAGGTGAGTTTATGCTCTGTGACTTGACAAAATCAAGTTAAGGAGAAAGGTTTGATTTGGCTCATAATTTCAGGTTAAATTCTACAACAGCATGGAAATCATCGTGGCAGGAGCGTGAGAGTCATAGTTTCACTATAGACACAATTAAACAATAGAGAGCAATGAATTAGCACATCCATACTAGTGCTTAGCTTATTTTCTTTACTACACAATCTAGGGGCCCCTACTTAGGGGATGTTACCACCCACAGTAGATCGACTTTCCCACTAATCAAAACAATCTTTCATAGACAGGCCCATGGAGCAACCAAATCTAGACAACCTCTCATAGAAACTTCCTTTGCAGGTGATTCTAGACTGCATTGATTTGACAATTAAAAGTATCATAGGATGTGAGGGCCACATAGTGGGTGCTACAATTCCTATTTACTTGTCTTCATATATACTTCTGCAACTGATTGGTCAGGAGGCAAGTGTCTCAAGCCCACTCATTAGTTCTGAGTCTGTCAGTTCCGGGGGTCCTTCCTAGTAGCATGCTAGTTAGCACTGTCATCATCACATAATTGGAGGGGCACGATTTTCCTTGCAGGGGCAGCCAAACAACGAATGGCCCAAACCAACTGTTGTTTCTACCACAACTCTTTCAGGGACCACAGGGGCAATGAGTTTAATGTTTCTATAGTATATACATTGCCCAAATCATTCATGACAGCGAAAGAAGCTACAGGCAAACCACACTGTGGTGCCTGGCTAGAAACCAAGCCAAAGTTGTATAATAAATCAATACCTTAGATACATTTTCAGGAGAAAACTACCTCTAAGGCCACCCCATAAAAGTGGTAGAGAAACCCAATATTTCAAATGTGCAAATCTCAATGTGAAACAAAAGATTATGAAAAAATAGGTTATATAATTCTAATAAATGATCACAGTGGCTCTCTAGTGATGGATCTCAAAGAGGTTAATAGGGGGAGTACATATGATAGACAATACAAAGGAATGACTATGGAAAAGCTCAACAAGACCTGAGAGTATACATGTAAACAGTTCAATGAAATTAAGATAATTCAGAGTAAAAATAAACCACCTAGAGTTTTTTAAATAACCTAACAGAAAATAGACGTTTAAGAACCACTCAGTGAATCAACTAAAAACAAACAAAACCAACCAAACAAAAAAAGACAGTCAGAATCTTTAACAGTGGACTATATTAAACAGAAACAAAGTCTGAACTCAAATCTTGGCATTTTGTAATGTGCCAAACAAAGTAAACAACAAATAAACAAACAATTAAATGAAATTAAGAAAGAAGGGAAATGAGAGGAGAGAAAAGATGAGAACATTCAAGGCTTTCGAGGTTCCATTAAAAAAACAGGCAGCTCCATCTGAATACTCAAAGATAACCATAAGAAAGTTAATAATATGGAAAACTTAGAACTAGTTGAAAACTTCTTCAGTCTTAGGAAAAATATAAATATATAATATATAATGTATAGGAGGTATATAGAACTACAAATAGAAATGATCAGAAAAGATCTTCACTTCAGCATGTCATAGTCAAGCAGTTAAGGTAAAAAGAAATATTTTAGAATCTTAAATGTACCAAGACACATTTTAAGGCTATCCCCATTATATTAATAGCAGGTTTCTTAGTAGAAAACCTAAAGACCCAGAGGAAATGGAATTATTATTCCAAGTAACTGCCAACTAAGAACACTATATCCAGCAAGAAAGGCTGTCCTTCAGGATGAAGGTGAAGAAAATCCTTCTGAGAGAAGCAAACAGAAAAGACGCTTAAGAAAGTCCCACATCCAAAGGCAAAATAAGGACCTCAGTCACCAGGAAAAGCATAAATTGCCACTGGCAAGCAGGTACCCAAGGAGTAAGAAAGTCAAACTATGGAACTTAGAAGATAATCAAGAGAGAGAATAAAACTCACCTGAAACAGCCAAGTGAGAATAGGCAAAATGACACTTTTACTCATTGGCAATGAACTTGAACATGAATGAATTGAAAGAACCCATGCTACTTCTCTGAGCCTGATCACCTCACTTAATATATTTTCCAGTTTCATCGATTTTCCTGCAAATTTCACAATCTCTCTCTCTCTCTCTCTCTCTCTCTCTCTCTCTCTCTCTCTCTCTCTCTCTCTCTCTTCTGTATCTTTTCTGATTGTAATGGAACAAAACAAGAGAGAAAATGTTAGAGCAATTATGCAAATACATAGAGATTGAACAAGATACTTTTACATAAATGGTGGGTCATAAAAACAATCACAGGAGAAATTCAATTAAAACGTTTTTGGTTTTGTGGGTTTTTTTTGTTTTTTTTTTGTCTTACTATAACATGCTCCAACTTGTAATACAGCAATAGATGCACTGAGAAAATGGCGTGCTTAGAGCAGTAAGTGCCCAGGTTAAAGCAGACTTTAAATAAACAACCTAACAATGCACATCAAGGGTTTTAAGAAGCAGGAATGGGCCAATCCCTAAACTAGAAATAACAGCCAAAGCAAAAATAAGCACAATGGGGACAGACAGGTGTCTCAGTGGCTAATGGAACTCATGATGTAAGAAGCCTGGAGACCTAAATTCAATATCTGAAACTGAGGTAAAGGTGGAAGGAGAGAACTGATTTCACAAAGCTGTCATCTAGCCTCCACACATACATGGTGGCACACACATGCCCTGCTCCCCATCAAACAAATATACATACACACCACACACATGCACACATACAATAACTAACAAAAAGTGTTAAAAGACACACATGAAGTAGACACAAAAAATTTCAAAGCTTCAATTGGTTTTTGTGTAAATATGAAAATCAATAACCTTTACCTAAACTAACCAGGGGGGGATAGATAGTCCCCCAAATTAAATTGGAGATGGAAATCACTATTGATGTCACTAAACACAAAGGATCGTTAGGATTATGAAATACTCTATGTGAACTCATTAGAAAACCAATAGGAAGGTATTAGTTTTCAGATACCTATGCTCTAGCCAAAACCAAACCCTGAGGGGATTTAAAACAACGGAATGGGCTAATAACCAGTAACAGGTAATAAGACAAGATCTGTAATAGAATGCCTCACAGTAGAGAGCCTGGGACTGAAGGATGGATTCACTGTTAGCTTTACCTTTTCTGAATTATAGCCAAAGAACTTGCTTAATAACCAAAGAACTGGAAGGTAAGCAATTACCTAGAGGAATGGTATTACCAAGTAATACCAGCATTACTCTATTACTAATATAGACAACAGCAAAAGAGAATCTCAGACCAACATTCCTAAAGCAGACAGATGCAAAATCTTTCAACAAATTACTAGCAAATGGAATTTAGTACATCAATAAGATCACTCACTATGATCAGGTTGAATCTGTCTTAAGGATGGCTTCGTGTATTAAAATCAATAAAGATAACACACCACATCAGAAGAATGAAGGATAAAATAATCATATGATAAGCTGGCAAGCGTCCCAGAAATAAACATACACTTCTACAGACAATCGGTTTTCAACAAAGGCATCAAAAACATATGTTGCAGAAAGGGCAGCCTCTTTAATAAATGATGCTAAGAAAACTCAATATCTGCATGCAGAGGACTGAAACCTGATCCCCCACCCCCACCTGGTCTGTCACTCGGTGAGGGATTAACTCAAGAGAGATCAAAGACCAAAATAGAAGAGCTGAAACTGAAACCAGCTAAAGAAAAAGTACAATAATCTTCTGGGTAGAGCCCCGTGAGCACAGGAACCAAGCAACAACTGACAAGAAAGGTTTGCATCAAACTAAAAAGTTTCTATAACAGCAAATGGAAAACAAAAATAATAACAAACAAAAAAAAACAACAATACCAAGAGACACCCCACAAAATCTGTAGAGAATATTTACAGCTGTTCATCTTGTAGAGGGTTAATAGCCACAATATTTAAGGGACTCAAACTACTTAAATGGATAACAACAACAATAATTTGCCACCTGGAAGTATATGAAAAAATGTTCAGTATCTTTAGTCATAAGGGAAATGCAAATTGAAACCATATTGAAATCCCATTTTCCTGCAGTTAGAAGAGCTATCATCCAAAAAGAAGTGGGCTGAGGGTATAGAGGAGTGGCAGAGTTTTTGTCTTATATGTGAGAAGCTCTGGTGCAAGTGTATACACACACACTGCTAGTAAGGATGCAGGGGAGAAGTATATTTTTGATGGGAATGTAAATTAACATAGCCACCAAGAAGACCATACAAAGATTTAAAAAACTGCCACTCCCCTACCAATAAAACACCCAAGAATAAACCTCACTAAACGGTAGAAGAAGCTCTCTACAATGAAAACTTTAAAACGGTGGAAAAAGCAACTGGAGACATTAGGAAGTGAAAAGACACTGCCACCCCCACTCCATGGATCAGAAGAACCAACATGGTGAAAGGGCAATAGAACTGAAAACAATCTACAGATTGAACAAATCTCCACCAAGATTTCAATGGCATTCCTCAAAGAGCAATGCTTGGGATAACTCCAACACTGAATTTTAAACTATACTGCAGAGCTACAGTAAAGAAACCAGCATGGCACTGGCATAAAAAATAGACATGTGACCGATGGAATAGAATAAAAGACGCAAACAAAGCCACATGGACAGAACCACTTAACTTTCAACTAAGATGCCAGACACATGCATTGGAGAATATATATATATTATACACACACACACACACACACACACACACACACACACACATATATGAGAAACAGTATTATCCATACATAAGGAACAAAGTCTTGTCATTTAAGTAAAATAGATAGAACTGATGGTTTATCTTAAATGGAGTAGGTGAGACAGAAAAAGGCAAGCACTACGTGTCCTGTCTTATGTGGAAGCTAAAGAATAAGTACTAGAGAATAGAAGGGGAAAGAAGGGTAGAAAAAGGGAAGTGGTCTTTGCTCAGTGCACGCAGTATTCAAGTATGAAAATCCCATACCGAACCTCATTCAGTTCTTTAAAACAAAAGAAGAGAGAGACAGAGACAGAGACAGAGACAGACACAGAGAGATGGGGGAGGGGGGATAAGTAGATAAGCGGAAGACCTCAGGTATAGACTAGAGAGACTTAGAGTGGCGTGCACAGCCAAAGTTCCAAAACAGAGCAGAACAGGCAAAGAAACACCAATGAACCAATCTTGAGGTGAGGACGGTCCAAACAGACATATACAAGGAAAATAAAGTACAAAGCCCAGGCGGGTCTCAGGATGAGAACAGCTCAGTGGTAGAATGTGAGTTTAGCACTCACAAGGCTGAGGGGTCAGTCCTTAGATTAGAAGAAAAATAAGGGAGACAGGGGGAGGCGCCTCTGATTGGTTCATTTTCTCGGATTCAAACCAAGTATGCATTTTGTATATAACTAGACAGTCATAGTAGTGGAGCAAAACATTTTAAGGAAAATGTTAACATTGCTGAGTATTTTAAGGTCTTAATGTTATTTAGTATTTTAAGTGCTGAAAATATTTTTTTTAAATGAACCTGATAAAAAGTTTCCCCCATAGCACCTACTGGGTGAGGGATTGTGACACTATCGATATGACAAACCAGTCACATTTGAGGGCAAGGGAGATTCACGATATATAATGTCTAAGAATGATCACCTTCTATGAGGAAAACTACTCAAGAAAAATAATCAACCTTCCAGCCAAATGAAGAGACAATCAAAGCAGACTATGAGGAAATTCTGATGAGTTACCTAGTTCCGAGCAGTCACCCTTAAACACATACACACAACAGGAAGTGTATCCAACAGACTGTATTTACATACATGTAACAATAATTTAAAAAGAGGTTATACATTTAAATAGTGAAGGCAGGAAAGATGTTGGAAGGGAGAAAGGAGGGGTGTAAACTATGTGAATATAGCACTCACATATGGAATTCGTTTTTTTTCTTTTCTTTCTTTTTTTTTTTTTTTTTCTTTTTTTGGTTTTCGAGACAGGGTTTCTCTGTATAGCCCTGGCTGTCCTGGAACTCACTCTGTAGACCAGGCTGGCCTCGAACTCAGAAATCCTCCTGCCTCTGCCAGGGCAGGGATTAAAGGCATGCACTACCACTGTCTAGCTACCTATGGAATTCATAAAAGAAATGTTAATAAAACTAGTGGATAACACACAATAAATATCCAAATATCTGATGTTAACATTTCTGATAATGAAAAGTGACAATTGATTGAGAATATGTAATATAAAGATAAATTTAGAGGTTCTCGTTGGTCTAGTAATCTGGAGGGTAGGGGAGATAATGAAGAGTAACAGGTGTTAACATCTACGAACAAGTTGCTTACAGAACTTTCCTTTTAATAATGAGACTATTTCTAAAATATCATGAATAATTCTCTAAAGTAAATTGGAAGATATCAATGGAAACTAGAAAGCTGCTTGTCCTTCGGGGCTGGAGAGATGGCACAGTGTTTAAGAGCTTGTACTGTACTTCTGGATGACTCAAGTTAGATACCCAGCATGCATGTCAGGTGGCTTACAAATGCCAAGGACTCTAGTTCCAGGAGATCCTATGCCCTCTTCTGCACTCTACAGGCAGCTCCTCATTTGTACATACAGACCCATAAGTGGAAATATGTATATACACATAATTACAAAATGATAATAAAATTTACAAAGAGCTCTTCATCCATATCCTGTTTACTTGTGTGTACATAGAATCATAATTATGTATTCATGATCTGATTAGCTTTTTGAATATGGACAGATAAATAAGGTATGCATGTGTGTGAATGCATGTGTGAATGCATATGTGTGAATGTATGTGTGTGAATGCATGTGTGTGAATGCATGTGTGTGAATGCATGTGTGTGAATGCATGTGTGTGAATGCATGTGTGTGAATGTATGTGCACATGCTTCAAGAGTCATCTCTCTTGTTTTTGAGATAAGGTTTCTTACATGTCCTGAAGTCACTGATTAGCCTGGTCTGGTTGGCCAGGGAGCCTCAAGGATCCATTCGTTCCACCTCCCCAAGGCTCTAGTTACAAGCACACTCTAGCATTCTTGCCTTTTTAAAATGCAGGTTTGGGGGCAAAATGTTTTAAGGAAAATGTTTACTGAGCCTTTTAAGTTCTTAACATTATTTAATATTTTAAGTACTGAAAATATTTTTATGCTTGGATGACAAGCATTTTATCGACTGAGCTGGTCCTGGGCTCTGATTTGTTTGAAACAAAAACTACCTGTTTCCATTTTGCTAAACAAGTATGTGTATATCTATTTTTCTACAAAAATATAGTCATGAAATGTGGCTTTCCATGCAAAAACTTTAAAAGACTACATGTTGAATTAGCCAAAGATGGAAGTCTGATGGGTGGGCAGCTATGCATTTCTCATACTCAGGTGTGTGATGCCTGCATCCATAACCGTCTGAGCAGCCAGAGGGTGGTTATCTAGAGTCCAGCACACATTCAGAGTCAGGCGCCCCATGTTTTCCCCTGGCATTGCAACTCCGTCCTACCTCAACTCCTCTTCCTGCTTGAGGACACAACACTCAAAGGGCTTAACAAAAGACATAGAATTATGTCCTTGAAACTTCCATACTCTTATTTGGAACTCGCCACAACTTGAGAGGTTTGTTTCAGATGGGGACAATGTTGATGCCACTACTATATCTAAATGCCATTGTTTAAAAATTTGACCTTCTTGTCTCATAGAATTCTTTCATTCTTTCTGGGAGAAAAAGCCCCATGATGATTTTTAATTAAAAAAAAATCCATGAAAAGGGCTTTAAAAAAAACCAGGCTGTGTTATTTGTACACTAGGCAAATTTGCTTCAAAGAAAACAACCTCTGAAGGATGCTGTTGTGATATTCCATGGGAGGAGATGGTTCCATTTGAGAGATGGAACAACTAATCTTCTGGTTAAGCACACATCTTATGATGGCGTGTAAAGGTGAACAACAACAAAATAGTGGTAATTACCCAATACGCACAGTACTGAACACTTACTATGCACCAAGCATGGTGCTTTGTGTGTGTGTTAAATGGTTGAATATTTACTCTCAACCTGCAAATGTGGAAGCTGAGTCCTGAAGAGGTTATACAAGGAAGGGCTCAGAGTCACACAGGCTCTGAAGGACCTAGATAGGACTCAAGCTCAGGCTGTCTGATGCTAAAGCCCTTCTCTGCTGCAGGCCACCGAGCTGCCCCTCACAATATAAGTTGCCCCAGCCATGTGCTATCTCTTAAGGAGTGGGGAACTACAAACCCCTTGCCTTTATAGATGCAAACTCAGGACAGTCTGTGTACTGTGCCGTTACTTTCTCTCTCCTACATCCCAATCTGTTAAGCAGTCCCTCTGACCCCTTCTCTCAGGTCCATTCTTGTCTCTCCAACTCTCAAAGTCACTTCAAACTTCATTCCCTTCCCAACAACACTCTTCTTTCGCTTTTGCTTTCCAGGTGGGATTTTTCGTTACCTCTGGTTACCTCATGCCCACAAGACGACTGCTCCACCCAAGCTGTGCTGTTCACATTGAAGGAAGGAAGTGGGAGGAGCAGCAGTGTCCATGAGCACCCCTGACACGTATCTCTCTACCATGGAAAAGGGGAACTTCTCAACCCAGCCTACCCAGACATGACTTTATAGCATGCTGTGGCCAGGACTACACAAGACAAACAGTGTAACCAGGGACGACAGTTCTTTCAGTTAGAAAACAAAAACAAACTATAGTTAGAGGAGAAATAGCCACTGAATCTGTGCTATTCCATCATTAGAACATCTTGAAGATTTTTACTCAAAGACTCTAGCCCCAAATGGACACTTGATGGGGAGAATAGGAGAGACCACAGTGATTTTCCAATGTTATGAGTACCTTGTTGGCATTATGAAAAGCCCTGTAGTATCTCATGCATTGAGTATGAAATTATTACTCTATACATACAAGCAGGGCTCATTTCTGATACCATTTTGATTGAATGATTGATGGATGGATTGATTTGATACTGATACCATCTTGATTGAAATGCAGAACTACATTCAGATTTGATATTTCATTATTGTAAGACGTTACACTGCCTATGGGATCAGGTCGGCTGAGCCTCTCCCTTTGCCCTTGACCTGGTTTTCTAACCATTTCCGCAAGGGATGGCTGTCCCCAGTACAGAAACCCAACAGGAAGAGGCACAGGAAGTAAAGCATAGTTTGATATTTTGTTACCAAAATGGACAGAAGATCAGTTAGGGTGGAATGCAAAACCACTGGCTTAAATAGACTCTGCTACTTTCTCTTACGGTAAGAACAATAAGGTCCAAGCATGACCCTGTTGACTTAAGGTCTGGAAGTACTCACCAATCCTTACTCATGCTGCCTTAAAATATCCACAGAACTTCCTGGCCTGGTCTTGGCTGTCATCTGTACTGTTCCCAACCCACCCCTGTTCGTCCAAATGGCCTTTGGAACACCCATTATGGAGTCATAAGTTCAGAAGACAGAAAGAATCGCTAGACTGAGGGACAGCCTGAAATTTAGCCAAAGTCATCATGAAAGCCATCAGTAGTTCCAACTTAGAGCAACAGCATCAGCTAGAACAATAAACCTGATGACATCCACAGTCACCACTTACAGAATGGCCTCTCAGAGGTCCCTAGTGATCCTTGACTTCTGCTATCCATGTTCCATACAGTGCAGAGCTGATTTATGGTTCTCAGGGAAGGCCTGCTGGGAGGGCAGCCAGCTGCAAGTCATAAGATCACTTAAACAGTCCTCTGGAGAGATCTACATGGTGATGAACCAAAGCCTCCAGCTGAAAACCAGCTTAGAAGCAGATCCTCTGTCCCCAAGTCTTCAGGTGTATCCTTGAACTTGAACCTGTCAATTTCTCCCCATTCTAGGCCTTCTGAAACCATGTGACAGATGATATCTCCAGTAAATGAAGGCCACCAATATCTACTCCTTATAGCATCTCAATTGATTCTGGGATCAAATGAGAACAGGAAGACATCTACTTCCACAGACAAACTCAGAAGCTCACACAGACAGTCTCACAGCCACTATCACATTGCCCACACTAGGACTAGTCATGTTCCCTGACCATCTGATTTCTAGTTTGGGATATGTTCTACTGTGGTTCTCCACTATAGTGGTGGGGTATAGGAAAGGGACCTCAGTCCTTGTTTCCTTCCCTGTCCAGATTAGTGGACCACTGTCTAAATACTAGACTATTTGCAGTCATGTTAACACTAGTTTTAAATGCTCACTGGGATCAAAGATACTCACCTTATTGCCAGGGTCATGCCAAGGGCAGGAGGCATGCTTCCTGGTTTGGGTGAGGGAAATATACTTGTTTCCTTTAGATATTATATTCTTCATCCCTTTTAAAATTTTCACGGTCTTCAAGAAGAAGCAAAGGTTCTGAAGGAAGGGGAATGTGATACTCTGCCCTGGGTTCCCTCTTTAGGTCTCATTTGGCCACACCTGAAGCCTACCCTCTTACAAAGGTTAACTCAGGAGGTGCTCTCTCCTGATTGCCCCATATACCCACCTACAGCTCATACTTTACTAACTACATCAGGGTTTGAAACTGCCCTCCATCCCTGCGGGTTCTCTTACTAAGAATCAGTTATAGAAATCAGGAACATGATACATTTTATAGCAAATTCTTGATACATTTTATAGCAAATTGTTACTCAACTTCTCTGTGTCCATTTTCTCTTCTATAAAATGGTAGTATTACTTGCTATATAGAATACATGGGGCGGGGTGGGGGGTGGGGCACAATCTATGTTTAGACATCAGCCCAGAGTCCGACACAAGGAAATACCCAATAAATGTGAGCCATGGATAAAAACCAATCACACGAAGAAAATACATATGGAGAGTAGTCAGCATTCACCAGGAAGGAAGACACCTATGGCCTTCCATTGCCTGGCAGCAGAACGTTCAACAGTATCACACGCCATGTTGGCCATGTATTGAGAGATTAGGCTAAGGAGAGAAAAGGAGTGCACTATCAGAGGACAACAGGAGTAAACAGCCAGCAGGTAGACAAAGCCAACAAGACAGGAAAAAGAAAAATGATAAGCAGACGACGTGTGCATTTAACTTCCTTATGCAGCAGAGAGAGCTTTAACCTTTCCACTGCCCTGACAAAGAAACTACAGACTTGCTCAGTGAGGATAAGGGATAAAAGAAATATATACTCACTGAATGGTCAGCGAAATCATGGTCTACTCATTTGTCAATCTATTACCAGAGCTCCTTCCCAAGCCCTCAGGTCCTTATAACACGGAGGGCCCTAGGATTTTCCCACTTGCGTCTGTTGGCCATTGCATTAACTACAGTCTGCAAAGGCTGCTATGCTAACTGCTTCCTGCCTAAAGTCTCAATGCTTAGACTGCAAGGCCACTTGGATCCTGGTTGTGGGATGCTCTCCTTCAGTTTTTGGATGATTGGTAATCAAGCTTTGAAGCATCCAATGATCATCTAGGGGACTTTTTTTTAAAAAAAATTATTATTTACTTATTAAGAAAAAAACGAGTTGGGAAAGAAGTTGGAGGAAGAGAAAGAGGAGAAGAAAGAATGCAAAGGGAAGCAAAAGGCTTTGCAGGGAAGAATCAGATTCCTTCCATTCCTTCTTGTCCACTGTGAGCCACATCCTAGCTCACCACCCCTTTTCATTTATCTCAGTAACGCTTCTGCTCAGGAGAACAGCTGAAGTGGGCAAGGCCGAATGGACAAATGCATCAGTAATTTGGGGCAGGTAAGTTAGCCAAGTACAAAATGAAGTTAATAAAACCGTCCCCCCTGTTGTCCCAGGGAGCTTTGTGGGGCCATGAATTATTAAAATAAATTGCCTGGAGATAACAGGTTAGTTAAGTGGAAGCCATTGTGACTCATTCAGGACTCTTATCCAGAGGAGAAAGGAAGAAGGTTGAAGGAGAAACAAAAGGCTCCCTAGAGGCTGTGATATGGATGGACTCATCCCATATGGATGGACTCACTCTCTGCAGCATCAGAAACAGGGCTTTGATTTTTGTTCCCAAGAAAGCTTTCCACAGAACAAGGGTCCCCAAAAGACAATAATGGGGAGTGGGGGAGGGTTGAAATAATGGCGCGTTGGGTCATCTAAAGACAATCTACCTGTTTATCTGCAATTAATTATTTTAGGATTGATAGACAATTCTGTGTGTATGACCCAGATGACAATTCAGCTCACTTGGGTGAAGAAACCAAGATGACTTGCCCCAAGAGACTCTGATGCTTTGTCAAAGCCTCACTCTGTTCCCTTCTGCTCTATACCAGTGGTTCTCAAAACACAGTTCCCAGGGAACATGCTGAGATGGGAACTGGCAATCAGTTACTAAAGAGATTCGCATACTATTCCATGGCTCATGCTGGGCAAGATTGAGTGTGCACACAAGGCACCCAAGATCTTGGTGATGCTCATGAATTGATTCAGGAAGTTTAGGTGGGCTGAGCTTGGTCCTATCCATCAAGCTGCCAGCACATGCGCATGCTCTGTGCTTGGTTGGGATCACTCCAAGTGGCACCAACCTGTGTAGATTTCTTTGGAGAGACATTTAGAAGTAGGCTTATACCTTAGCATTAGTTTCTTTCTTTCTCTCTTTTTTTCTCTCTTTCTCTCTCTCTCTCCTTTCTTTCTAGCTTTCTTTCTCTTTCTTTCTTTCTTTCTTTCTTTCTTTCTTTCTTTCTTTCTTTC